>NW_026690918.1:305000-524162 GCF_020826845.1 Diceros bicornis minor
GTTAGGAATTATGTGATCCTTACTAGCTGGAAGTAAGGGAGATGGGGCATGAAGTTATTTCTAGGAGTTGGACACATACCAAGTTTAGCTCAGTTCTGGGCATCTTTGAAATACCTATACAAACTTGTTCCTACATAGTAACTTGCATCTTTAATGAGAATGTGCTTGCTTACAGCAACGTGCTATATGTTCTGAATGCCCGAATTGGGAATCTGTGTCAAAACTTTGTTAGGAATTATGTGATCCTTACTAGCTGGAAGTAAGGGAGATGGGGCATGAAGTTATTTCTAGGAGTTGGACACATACCAAGTTTAGCTCAGTTCTGGGCATCTTTGAAAGTCCTATTCAAACTTGTTCCTACATAGTAACTTGCAACTATGAATGAGAATGTGCTTGCTTACAGCAACGTGCTATATGTTCTGAATGCCCGAATTGGGAATCTGTGTCAAAACTTTGTTAGGAATTATGTGATCCTTACTAGCTGGAATTAAGGGAGTTGGTGCATGAAGTTATTTCTAGGAGTTGGACACATACCAAGTTTAGCTCAGTTCTGGGCATCTTTGAAATACCTATTCAAACTTGTTCCTACATAGTAACTTGCAACTTTGAATGAGAATGTGCTTGCTTACAGCAACGTGCTATATGTTCTGAATGCCCGAATTGGGAATCTGTGTCAAAACTTTGTTAGGAATTATGTGATCCTTACTAGCTGGAAATAAGGGAGTTGGGGCATGAAGTTATTTCTAGGAGTTGGACACACACCAAGTTTAGCTCAGTTCTGGGCATCTTTGAAATACCTATACAAACTTGTTCCTACATAGTAACTTGCGACTTTGAATGAGAATGTGCTTGCTTAGAGCAACGTGCTATATGTTGTGAATGCCCGAATTGGGAATCTGTGTCAAAATTTGTTAGGAATTATGTGATCCTTACTAGCTGGAAGTAAGGGAGTTGGGGCATGAAGGTATTTCTAGGAGTTGGACACATACCAAGTTTAGCACAGTTCTGGGCATCTTTGAAATACCTATACAAACTTGTTCCTACAGAGTAACTTGCAACTTTGAATGAGAATGTGCTTGCTTACAGCAACGTGCTATATGTTGTGAATGCCCGAATTGGGAATCTGTGTCAAAACCTTGTTAGGAATTATGTGATCCTTACTAGCTGGAAGTAAGGGAGATGGGGCATGAAGTTATTTCTAGGAGTTGGACACATACCAAGTTTAGCTCAGTTCTGGGCGTCTTTGAAATACCTATACAAACTTGTTCCTACATATTAACTTGCAACTTTGAATGAGAATGTGCTTTCTTACAGCAACGTGCTATATGTTCTGAATGCCCGAATTGGGAATCTGTGTCAAAATTTGTTAGGAATTATGTGATCCTTACTAGCTGGAAGTAAGTGAGTTGGGGCATGAAGGTATTTCTAGGAGTTGGACACATACCAAGTTTAGCACAGTTCTGGGCATCTTTGAAATACCTATACAAACTTGTTCCTACATAGTAACTTGCAACTTTGAATGAGAATGTGCTTGCTTACAGCAACGTGCTATATGTTCTGAATGCCCGAATTGGGAATCTGTGTCAAAACTTTGTTAGGAATTATGTGATCCTTACTAGCTGGAAGTAAGGGAGATGGGGCATGAAGTTATTTCTAGGAGTTGGACACATACCAAATTTAGCTCAGTTCTGGGCGTCTTTGAAATACCTATACAAACTTGTTCCTACATATTAACTTGCAACTTTGAATGAGAATGTGCTTTCTTACAGCAACGTGCTATATGTTCTGAATGCCCGAATTGGGAATCTGTGTCAAAATTTGTTAGGAATTATGTGATCCTTACTAGCTGGAAGTAAGTGAGTTGGGGCATGAAGGTATTTCTAGGAGTTGGACACATACCAAGTTTAGCACAGTTCTGGGCATCTTTGAAATACCTATACAAACTTGTTCCTACATAGTAACTTGCAACTTTGAATGAGAATGTGCTTGCTTACAGCAACGTGCTATATGTTCTGAATGCCCGAATTGGGAATCTGTGTCAAAACTTTGTTAGGAATTATGTGATCCTTACTAGCTGGAAGTAAGGGAGATGGGGCATGAAGTTATTTCTAGGAGTTGGACACATACCAAGTTTAGCTCAGTTCTGGGCATCTTTGAAATACCTATACAAACTTGTTCCTACATAGTAACTTGCATCTTTAATGAGAATGTGCTTGCTTACAGCAACGTGCTATATGTTCTGAATGCCCGAATTGGGAATCTGTGTCAAAACTTTGTTAGGAATTATGTGATCCTTACTAGCTGGAAGTAAGGGAGATGGGGCATGAAGTTATTTCTAGGAGTTGGACACATACCAAGTTTAGCTCAGTTCTGGGCATCTTTGAAAGTCCTATTCAAACTTGTTCCTACATAGTAACTTGCAACTTTGAATGAGAATGTGCTTGCTTACAGCAACGTGCTATATGTTCTGAATGCCCGAATTGGGAATCTGTGTCAAAACTTTGTTAGGAATTATGTGATCCTTACTAGCTGGAATTAAGGGAGTTGGTGCATGAAGTTATTTCTAGGAGTTGGACACATACCAAGTTTAGCTCAGTTCTGGGCATCTTTGAAATACCTATTCAAACTTGTTCCTACATAGTAACTTGCAACTTTGAATGAGAATGTGCTTGCTTACAGCAACGTGCTATATGTTCTGAATGCCCGAATTGGGAATCTGTGTCAAAACTTTGTTAGGAATTATGTGATCCTTACTAGCTGGAAATAAGGGAGTTGGGGCATGAAGTTATTTCTAGGAGTTGGACACACACCAAGTTTAGCTCAGTTCTGGGCATCTTTGAAATACCTATACAAACTTGTTCCTACATAGTAACTTGCGACTTTGAATGAGAATGTGCTTGCTTAGAGCAACGTGCTATATGTTGTGAATGCCCGAATTGGGAATCTGTGTCAAAATTTGTTAGGAATTATGTGATCCTTACTAGCTGGAAGTAAGGGAGTTGGGGCATGAAGGTATTTCTAGGAGTTGGACACATACCAAGTTTAGCACAGTTCTGGGCATCTTTGAAATACCTATACAAACTTGTTCCTACAGAGTAACTTGCAACTTTGAATGAGAATGTGCTTGCTTACAGCAACGTGCTATATGTTGTGAATGCCCGAATTGGGAATCTGTGTCAAAACCTTGTTAGGAATTATGTGATCCTTACTAGCTGGAAGTAAGGGAGATGGGGCATGAAGTTATTTCTAGGAGTTGGACACATACCAAGTTTAGCTCAGTTCTGGGCGTCTTTGAAATACCTATACAAACTTGTTCCTACATATTAACTTGCAACTTTGAATGAGAATGTGCTTTCTTACAGCAACGTGCTATATGTTCTGAATGCCCGAATTGGGAATCTGTGTCAAAATTTGTTAGGAATTATGTGATCCTTACTAGCTGGAAGTAAGTGAGTTGGGGCATGAAGGTATTTCTAGGAGTTGGACACATACCAAGTTTAGCACAGTTCTGGGCATCTTTGAAATACCTATACAAACTTGTTCCTACATAGTAACTTGCAACTTTGAATGAGAATGTGCTTGCTTACAGCAACGTGCTATATGTTCTGAATGCCCGAATTGGGAATCTGTGTCAAAACTTTGTTAGGAATTATGTGATCCTTACTAGCTGGAAGTAAGGGAGATGGGGCATGAAGTTATTTCTAGGAGTTGGACACATACCAAATTTAGCTCAGTTCTGGGCGTCTTTGAAATACCTATACAAACTTGTTCCTACATATTAACTTGCAACTTTGAATGAGAATGTGCTTTCTTACAGCAACGTGCTATATGTTCTGAATGCCCGAATTGGGAATCTGTGTCAAAATTTGTTAGGAATTATGTGATCCTTACTAGCTGGAAGTAAGTGAGTTGGGGCATGAAGGTATTTCTAGGAGTTGGACACATACCAAGTTTAGCACAGTTCTGGGCATCTTTGAAATACCTATACAAACTTGTTCCTACATAGTAACTTGCAACTTTGAATGAGAATGTGCTTGCTTACAGCAACGTGCTATATGTTCTGAATGCCCGAATTGGGAATCTGTGTCAAAACTTTGTTAGGAATTATGTGATCCTTACTAGCTGGAAGTAAGGGAGATGGGGCATGAAGTTATTTCTAGGAGTTGGACACATACCAAGTTTAGCTCAGTTCTGGGCATCTTTGAAATACCTATACAAACTTGTTCCTACATAGTAACTTGCATCTTTAATGAGAATGTGCTTGCTTACAGCAACGTGCTATATGTTCTGAATGCCCGAATTGGGAATCTGTGTCAAAACTTTGTTAGGAATTATGTGATCCTTACTAGCTGGAAGTAAGGGAGATGGGGCATGAAGTTATTTCTAGGAGTTGGACACATACCAAGTTTAGCTCAGTTCTGGGCATCTTTGAAAGTCCTATTCAAACTTGTTCCTACATAGTAACTTGCAACTTTGAATGAGAATGTGCTTGCTTACAGCAACGTGCTATATGTTCTGAATGCCCGAATTGGGAATCTGTGTCAAAACTTTGTTAGGAATTATGTGATCCTTACTAGCTGGAATTAAGGGAGTTGGTGCATGAATTTATTTCTAGGAGTTGGACACATACCAAGTTTAGCTCAGTTCTGGGCATCTTTGAAATACCTATACAAACTTGTTCCTACATAGTAACTTGCAACTTTGAATGAGAATGTGCTTCATAGAGCAACGTGCTATATGTTGTGAATGCCCGAATTGGGAATCTGTGTCAAAACTTTGTTAGGAATTATGTGATCCTTACTAGCTGGAAGTAAGGGAGTTGGGGCATGAAGTTGTTTCTAGGAGTTGGACACATACCATGTTTAGCTCAGTTCTGGGCATCTTTGAAATACCTATACAAACTTGTTCCTACATAGTAACTTGCAACTTTGAATGAGAATGTGCTTGCTTACAGCAACGTGCTATATGTTCTGAATGCCCGAATGGGAATCTGTGTCAAAACTTTGTTAGGAATTATGTGATCCTTACCAGCTGGAAGTAAGGGAGATGGGGCATGAAGTTATTTCTAGGAGTTGGACACATACCAAGTTTAGCTCAGTTCTGGGCATCTTTGAAATACCTATACAAACTTGTTCCTACTTAGTAACTTGCAACTTTGAATGAGAATGTGCTTGCTTACAGCAACGTGCTACATGTTCTGAATGCCCGAATTGGGAATCTGTGTCAAAACTTTGTTAGGAATTATGTGATCCTTACTAGCTGGAAGTAAGGGAGATGGGGCATGAAGTTATTTCTAGGAGTTGGACACATTCCAAGTTTAGCTCAGTTCTGGGCATCTTTGAAATACCTATACAAACTTGTTCCTACATAGTAACTTGCAACGTTGAATGAGAATGTGCTTGCTTACAGCAACGTGCTATATGTTCTGAATGCCCGAATTGGGAATCTGTGTCAAAACTTTGTTAGGAATTATGTGATCCTTACTAGCTGGAAGTAAGGGAGTTGGGGCATGAAGTTGTTTCTAGGAGTTGGAGACATACCAAGTTTAGCTCAGTTCTGGGCATCTTTGAAATACCTATACAAACTTGTTCCTACCCAGTAACTTGCAACTTTGAATGAGAATGTGCTTTCTTACAGCAACGTGCTATATGTTCTGAATGCCCGAATTGGGAATCTGTGTCAAAACTTTGTTAGGAATTATGTGATCCTTACTAGCTGGAAGTAAGGGAGATGGGGCATGAAGTTATTTCTAGGAGTTGGAGACATACCAAGTTTAGCTCAGTTCTGGGCATCTTTGAAATACCTATACAAACTTGTTCCTACATAGTAACTTGCATCTTTGAATGAGAATGTGCTTGCTTACAGCAACGTGCTATATGTTGTGAATGCCCGAATTGGGAATCTGTGTCAAAACTTTGTTAGGAATTATGTGATCCTTACTAGCTGGAAGTAAGGGAGATGGGGCATGAAGTTATTTCTAGGAGTTGGACACATACCAAGTTTAGCTCACTTCTGGGCATCTTTGAAATACCTATACAAACTTGTTCCTACATAGTAACTTGCATCTTTGAATGAGAATGTGCTTGCTTACAGCAACGTGCTATATGTTGTGAATGCCCGAATTGGGAATCTGTGTCAAAACTTTGTTAGGAATTATGTGATCCTTACTAGCTGGAAGTAAGGGAGTTGGGGCATGAAGTTATTTCTAGGAGTTGGACACATACAACGTTTAGCTCAGTTCTGGGCATCTTTGAAATACCTATACAAACTTGTTCCTACATAGTAACTTGCAACTTTGAATGAGAATGTGCTTGCTTACAGCAACATGCTATATGTTCTGAATGCCCGAATTGGGAATCTGGTCAAAACTTTGTTAGGAATTATGTGATCCTTACTAGCTGTAAGTAAGGGAGATGGGGCATGAAGTTATTTCTAGGAGTTGGACACATACCAAGTTTAGCTCAGTTCTGGGCATCTTTGAAATACCTATACAAACTTGTTCCTACATAGTAACTTGCAACTTTGAATGAGAATGTGCTTGCTTACAGCAACGTGCTATATGTTCTGAATGCCCGAATTGGGAATCTGTGTCTAAACTTTGTTAGGAATTATGTGATCCTTACTAGCTGGAAGTAAGGGAGATGGGGCATGAAGTTATTTCTAGGAGTTGGACACATACCAAGTTTAGCTCAGTTCTGGGCATCTTTGAAATACCTATACAAACTTGTTACTACATAGTAACTTGCAACTTTGAATGAGAATGTGCTTGCTTACAGCAACGTGCTATATGTTCTGAATGCCCGAATTGGGAATCTGTGTCAAAACTTTGTTAGGAATTATGTGATCCTTACTAGCTGGAAGTAAGGGAGATGGGGCATGAAGTTATTTCTAGGAGTTGGACACATACCAAGTTTAGCTCAGTTCTGGGCATCTTTGAAATACCTATACAAACATGTTCCTACATAGTAACTTGCAACTTTGAATGAGAATGTGCTTGCTTACAGCAACGTGCTATATGTTCTGAATGCCCGAATTGGGAATCTGTGTCAAATCTTTGTTAGGAATTATGTGATCCTTACTAGCTGGAAGTAAGGGAGATGGGGCATGAAGTTATTTCTAGGAGTTGGACACATACCAAGTTTAGCTCAGTTCTGGGCATCTTTGAAATACCTATAGAAACTTGTTCCTACATAGTAACTTGCAACTTTGAATGAGAATGTGCTTGCTTACAGCAACGTGCTATATGTTCTGAATGCCCGAATTGGGAATCTGTGTCAAAACTTTGTTAGGAATTATGTGAACCTCACTAGCTGGAAGTAAGGGAGATGGGGCATGAAGTTATTTCTAGGAGTTGGACACATACCAAGTTTAGCTCAGTTCTGGGCATCTTTGAAATACCTATACAAACTTGTTCCTACATAGTAACTTGCATCTTTGAATGAGAATGTGCTTGCTTACAGCAACGTGCTATATGTTCTGAATGCCCGAATTGGGAATCTGTGTCAAAACTTTGTTAGGAATTATGTGATCCTTACTAGCTGGAAGTAAGGGAGTTGGGGCATGAAGTTGTTTCTAGGAGTTGGACACATACCATGTTTAGCTCAGTTTTGGGCATCTTTGAAATACCTATACAAACTTGTTCCTACATAGTAACTTGCAACTTTGAATGAGAATGTGCTTGCTTACAGCAACGTGCTATATGTTCTGAATGCCCGAATGGGAATCTGTCTCAAAACCTTGTTGGGAATTATGTGATCCTTAGTAGCTGGAAGTAAGGGAGATGGGGCATGAAGTTATTTCTAGGAGTTGGAGACATACCAAATTTAGCTCAGTTCTGGGCATCTTTGAAATACCTATACAAACTTGTTCCTACATAGTAACTTGCAACTTTGAATGAGAATGTGCTTGCTTACAGCAACGTGCTATATGTTCTGAATGCCCGAATTGGGAATCTGTGTCAAAACTCTGTTAGGAATTATGTGATCCTTACTAGCTGGAAGTAAGGGAGATGGGGCATGAAGTTATTTCTAGGAGTTGGACACATACCAAGTTTAGCTCAGTTCTGGGCATCTTTGAAATACCTATACAAACCTGTTCCTACATATTAACTTGCAAATTTGAATGAGAATGTGCTTTCTTACAGCAACGTGCTATATGTTCTGAATGCCCGAATTGGGAATCTGTGTCAAAATTTGTTAGGAATGATGTGATCCTTACTAGCTGGAAGTAAGGGAGTTGGGGCATGAAGGTATTTCTAGGAGTTGGACACATACCAAATTTAGCACAGTTCTGGGCATCTTTGAAATACCTATACAAACTTGTTCCTACATAGTAGCTTGCAACTTTGAATGAGAATGTGCTTGCTTACAGCAACGTGCTATATGTTCTGAATGCCCGAATTGGGAATCTTTGTCAAAACTTTGTTAGGAATTATGTGATCCTTACTAGCTGGAAGTAAGGGAGATGGGGCATGAAGTTATTTCTAGTAGTTGGACACATACCAAGTTTACCTCAGTTCTGGGCATCTTTGAAGTACCTATACAAACTTGTTCCTACATAGTAACTTGCAACTTTGAATGAGAATGTGCTTGCTTACAGCAACGTGCTATATGTTCTGAATGCCCGAATTGGGAATCTGTGTCAAAACTTTGTTAGAAATTATGTGATCCTTACTAGCTGGAAGTAAGGGAGTTGGGGCATGAAGTTATTTCTAGGAGTTGGACACATACCAAGTTTAGCTCAGTTCTGGGCATCTTTGGAATACCTATACAAACTTGTTCCTACATAGTAACTTGCAACTTTGAATGAGAATGTGCTTGCTTACAGCAACGTGCTATATGTTCTGAATGCCCGAATTGGGAATCTGTGTCAAAACTTTGTTAGGAATTATGTGATCCTTACTAGCTGGAAGTAAGGGAGATGGAGCATGAAGTTATTTCTAGGAGTTGGACACATACCAAGTTTAGCTCAGTTCTGGGCATCTTTGAAATACCTATACAAACTTGTTCCTACATAGTAACTTGCAACTTTGAATGAGAATGTGCTTGCTTACAGCAACGTGCTATATGTTCTGAATGCCCGAATTGGGAATCTGTGTCAAAACTTTGTTAGGAATTATGTGAAGCTCACTAGCTGGAAGTAAGGGAGATGGGGCATGAAGTTATTTCTAGGAGTTTGACACATACCAAGTTTAGCTCAGTTCTGGGCATCTTTGAAATACCTATACAAACTTGTTCCTACATAGTAACTTGCATCTTTGAATGAGAATGTGCTTGCTTACAGCAACGTGCTATATGTTGTGAATGCCCGAATTGGGAATCTGTGTCAAAACTTTGTTAGGAATTATGTGATCCTTACTAGCTGGAAGTAAGGGAGTTGGGGCATGAAGTTGTTTTTAGGAGTTGGACACATACCATGTTTAGCTCAGTTTTGGGCATCTTTGAAATACCTATACAAACTTGTTCCTACATAGTAACTTGCAACTTTGAATGAGAATGTGCTTGCTTACAGCAACGTGCTATATGTTCTGAATGCCCGAATGGGAATCTGTCTCAAAACCTTGTTGGGAATTATGTGATCCTTACTAGCTGGAAGTAAGGGAGATGGGGCATGAAGTTATTTCTAGGAGTTGGAGACATACCAAATTTAGCTCAGTTCTGGGCATCTTTGAAATACCTATACAAACTTGTTCCTACATAGTAACTTGCAACTTTGAATGAGAATGTGCTTGCTTACAGCAACGTGCTATATGTTCTGAATGCCCGAATTGGGAATCTGTGTCAAAACTTTGTTAGGAATTATGTGATCCTTACTAGCTGGAAGTAAGGGAGATGGGGCATGAAGTTATTTCTAGGAGTTGGACACATACAACGTTTAGCTCAGTTCTGGGCATCTTTGAAATACCTACACAAACTTGTTCCTACATAGTAACTTGCAACTTTGAATGAGAATGTGCTTGCTTACAGCAACGTGCTATATGTTCTGAATGCCCGAATTGGGAATCTGTGTCAAAACTCTGTTAGGAATTATGTGATCCTTACTAGCTGGAAGTAAGGGAGATGGGGCATGAAGTTATTTCTAGGAGTTGGACACATACCAAGTTTAGCTCAGTTCTGGGCATCTTTGAAATACCTACACAAACTTGTTCCTACATAGTAACTTGCATCTTTTAATGAGAATGTGCTTGCTTACAGCAACGTGCTATATGTTCTGAATGCCCGAATTGGGAATCTGTGTCAAAACTTTGTTAGGAATTATGTGATCCTTACTAGCTGGAAGTAAGGGAGTTGGGGCATGAAGTTATTTCTAGGAGTTGGACACTTACCAAGTTTAGCTCAGTTCTGGGCATCTTTGAAATACCTATACAAACTTGTTCCTACATAGTACCTTGCAACTTTGAATGAGAATGTGCTTTCTTACAGCAAGGTGCTATATGTTCTGAATGCCCGAATTGGGAATCTGTGTCAAAACTTTGTTAGGAATTATGTGATCCTTACTAGCTGGAAGTAAGGGAGTTGGGGCATGAAGTTATTTCTAGGAGTTGGACACATACCAAGTTTAGCTCAGTTCTGGGCATCTTTGAATGTCCTATTCAAACTTGTTCCTACATAGTAACTTGCAACTTTGAATGAGAATGTGCTTGCTTACAGCAACGTGCTATATGTTCTGAATGCCCGAATTGGGAATCTGTGTCAAAACTTTGTTAGGAATTATGTGATCCTTACTAGCTGGAAGTAAGGAAGATGGGGCATGAAGTTATTTCTAGGAGTTGGACACATACCAAGTTTAGCTCAGATCTGGGCATCTTTGAAATACCTATACAAACTTGTTCCTACATAGTAACTTGCAACTTTGAATGAGAATGTGCTTGCTTACAGCAACGTGCTACATGTTCTGAATGCCCGAATTTGGAATCTGTGTCAAAACGTTGTTAGGAATTATGTGATCCTTACTAGTTGGAAGTAAGGGAGATGGGGCATGAAGTTATTTCTAGGAGTTGGACACATACCAAGTTTAGCTCAGTTCTGGGCATCGTTGAAATACCTATACAAACTTGTTCCTACATAGTAACTTGCAACTTTGAATGAGAATGTGCTTGCTTACAGCAACGTGCTACATGTTCTGAATGCCCGAATTTGGAATCTGTGTCAAAACGTTGTTAGGAATTATGTGATCCTTACTAGCTGGAAGTAAGGGAGATGGGGCATGAAGTTATTTCTAGGAGTTGGACACATACCAAGTTTAGCTCAGTTCTGGGCATCGTTGAAATACCTATACAAACTTGTTCCTACATAGTAACTTGCAAATTTGAATGAGAATGTGCTTGCTTACAGCAACGTGCTATATGTTCTGAATGCCCGAATTGGGAATCTGTGTCAAAACTTTGTTAGGAATTATGTGATCCTTACTAGCTGGAAGTAAGGGAGATGGGGCATGAAGTTATTTCTAGGAGTTGGACACATACCAAGTTTAGCTCAGTTCTGGGCATCTTTGAAATACCTATACAAACTTGTTCCTACATAGTAACATGCATCTTTGAATGAGAATGTGCTTGCTTACAGCAACGTGCTATATGTTGTGAATGCCCGAATTGGGAATCTGTGTCAAAACTTTGTTAGGAATTATGTGATCCTTACTAGCTGGAAGTAAGGGAGTTGGGGCATGAAGTTGTTTCTAGGAGTTGGACACATACCATGTTTAGCTCAGTTCTGGGCATCTTTGAAATACCTATACAAACTTGTTCCTACATAGTAACTTGCAACTTTGAATGAGAATGTGCTTGCTTACAGCAACGTGCTCCATGTTCTGAATGCCCGAATTGGGAATCTGTGTCAAAACTTTGTTAGGAATTATGTGATCCTTACTAGCTGGAAGTAAGGGAGATGGGGCATGAGGTTATTTCTAGGAGTTGGACACATACCAAGTTCAGCTCAGATCTGGGCATCTTTGAAATACCTATACAAACTTGTTCCTACATAGTAACTTGCAACTTTGAATGAGAATGTGCTTGCTTACAGCAACGTGCTACATGTTCTGAATGCCCGAATTTGGAATCTGTGTCCAAACTTTTTTAGGAATTATGTGATCCTTACTAGCTGGAAGTAAGGGAGATGGGGCATGAAGTTATTTCTAGGAGTTGGACACATACCAAGTTTAGCTCAGTTCTGGGCATCTTTGAAATACCTATACAAACTTGTTCCTACATAGTAACTTGCATCTTTGAATGAGAATGTGCTTGCTTACAGCAACGTGCTACATGTTGTGAATGCACGAATTGGGAATCTGTGTCAAAACTTTGTTAGGAATTATGTGATCCTTACTAGCTGGAAGTAAGGGAGTTGGGGCATGAAGTTGTTTCTAGGAGTTGGACACATACCAAGTTTAGCTCAGTTCTGGGCATCTTTGAAATACATATACACACTTGTTCCCACATAGTAACTTGCAACTTTGAATGAGAATGTGCTTGCTTACAGCAACGTGCTATATGTTCTGAATGCCCGAATGGGAATCTGTGTCAAAACTTTGTTAGGAATTATGTGATCCTTACTAGCTGGAAGTAAGGGAGATGGGGCATGAAGTTATTTCTAGGAGTTGGACACATACAACGTTTAGCTCAGTTCTGGGCATCTTTGAAATACCTATACAAACTTGTTCCTACATAGTAACTTGCAACTTTGAATGAGAATGTGCTTGCTTAGAGGAACGTGCTATATGTTGTGAATGCCCGAATTGGGAATCTGTGTCAAAACTTTGTTAGGAATTATGTGATCCTTACTAGCTGGAAGTAAGGGAGTTGGGGCATGAAGTTGTTTCTAGGAGTTGGACACATACCATGTTTAGCTCAGTTCTGGGCATCTTTGAAATACCTATACAAACTTGTTCCCACATAGTAACTTGCAACTTTGAATGAGAATGTGCTTGCTTACAGCAACGTGCTATATGTTCTGAATGCCCGAATGGGAATCTGTGTCAAAACTTTGTTAGGAATTATGTGATCCACACTAGCTGGAAGTAAGGGAGATGGGGCGTGAAGTTATTTCTAGGAGTTGGAGAAATACCAAGTTTAGCTCAGTTCTGGGCATCTTTGAAATACCTATACAAACTTGTTCCTACATAGTAACTTGCAACTTTGAATGAGAATGTGCTTGCTTACAGCAACGTGCTATATGTTCTGAATGCCCGAATTGGGAATCTGTGTCAAAACTTTGTTAGGAATTATGTGATCCACACTAGCTGGAAGTAAGGGAGATGGGGCGTGAAGTTATTTCTAGGAGTTGGACACATACCAAGTTTAGCTCAGTTCTGGGCATCTTTGAAATACCTATACAAACTTGTTCCTACATAGTAACTTGCAACTTTGAATGAGAATGTGCTTGCTTACAGCAACGTGCTATATGTTCTGAATGCCCGAATTGGGAATCTGTGTCAAAACTTTTTAGGAATTATGTGATCCTTACTAGCTGGAAGTAAGGGAGATGGAGCATGAAGTTATTTCTAGGAGTTGGACACATACCAAGTTTAGCTCAGTTCTGGGCATCTTTGAAATACCTATACAAACTTGTTCCTACATAGTAACTTGCAACTTTGAATGAGAATGTGCTTGCTTACAGCAACGTGCTATATGTTCTGAATGCCCGAATTGGGAATCTGTGTCAAAACTTTGTTAGGAATTATGTGAAGCTCACTAGCTGGAAGTAAGGGAGATGGGGCATGAAGTTATTTCTAGGAGTTTGACACATACCAAGTTTAGCTCAGTTCTGGGCATCTTTGAAATACCTATACAAACTTGTTCCTACATAGTAACTTGCATCTTTGAATGAGAATGTGCTTGCTTACAGCAACGTGCTATATGTTGTGAATGCCCGAATTGGGAATCTGTGTCAAAACTTTGTTAGGAATTATGTGATCCTTACTAGCTGGAAGTAAGGGAGTTGGGGCATGAAGTTGTTTTTAGGAGTTGGACACATACCATGTTTAGCTCAGTTTTGGGCATCTTTGAAATACCTATACAAACTTGTTCCTACATAGTAACTTGCAAATTTGAATGAGAATGTGCTTGCTTACAGCAACGTGCTATATGTTCTGAATGCCCGAATGGGAATCTGTGTCAAAACTTTGTTGGGAATTATGTGATCCTTACTAGCTGGAAGTAAGGGAGATGGGGCATGAAGTTATTTCTAGGAGTTGGAGACATACCAAATTTAGCTCAGTTCTGGGCATCTTTGAAATACCTATACAAACTTGTTCCTACATAGTAACTTGCAACTTTGAATGAGAATGTGCTTGCTTACAGCAACGTGCTATATGTTCTGAATGCCCGAATTGGGAATCTGTGTCAAAACTTTGTTAGGAATTATGTGATCCTTACTAGCTGGAAGTAAGGGAGATGGGGCATGAAGTTATTTCTAGGAGTTGGACACATACAACGTTTAGCTCAGTTCTGGGCATCTTTGAAATACCTACACAAACTTGTTCCTACATAGTAACTTGCAACTTTGAATGAGAATGTGCTTGCTTACAGCAACGTGCTATATGTTCTGAATGCCCGAATTGGGAATCTGTGTCAAAACTCTGTTAGGAATTATGTGATCCTTACTAGCTGGAAGTAAGGGAGATGGGGCATGAAGTTATTTCTAGGAGTTGGACACATACCAAGTTTAGCTCAGTTCTGGGCATCTTTGAAATACCTACACAAACTTGTTCCTACATAGTAACTTGCATCTTTGAATGAGAATGTGCTTGCTTACAGCAACCTGCTATATGTTCTGAATGCCCGAATTGGGAATCTGTGTCAAAACTTTGTTAGGAATTATGTGATCCTTACTAGCTGGAAGTAAGGGAGTTGGGGCATGAAGTTATTTCTAGGAGTTGGACACTTACCAAGTTTAGCTCAGTTCTGGGCATCTTTGAAATACCTATACAAACTTGTTCCTACATAGTACCTTGCAACTTTGAATGAGAATGTGCTTTCTTACAGCAAGGTGCTATATGTTCTGAATGCCCGAATTGGGAATCTGTGTAAAAACTTTGTTAGGAATTATGTGATCCTTACTAGCTGGAAGTAAGGGAGTTGGGGCATGAAGTTATTTCTAGGAGTTGGACACATACCAAGTTTAGCTCAGTTCTGGGCATCTTTGAAAGTCCTATTCAAACTTGTTCCTACATAGTAACTTGCAACTTTGAATGAGAATGTGCTTGCTTACAGCAACGTGCTATATGTTCTGAATGCCCGAATTGGGAATCTGTGTCAAAACTTTGTTAGGAATTATGTGATCCTTACTAGCTGGAAGTAAGGAAGATGGGGCATGAAGTTATTTCTAGGAGTTGGACACATACCAAGTTTAGCTCAGATCTGGGCATCTTTGAAATACCTATACAAACTTGTTCCTACATAGTAACTTGCAACTTTGAATGAGAATGTGCTTGCTTACAGCAACGTGCTACATGTTCTGAATGCCCGAATTGGGAATCTGTGTCAAAACGTTGTTAGGAATTATGTGATCCTTACTAGTTGGAAGTAAGGGAGATGGGGCATGAAGTTATTTCTAGGAGTTGGACACATACCAAGTTTAGCTCAGTTCTGGGCATCGTTGAAATACCTATACAAACTTGTTCCTACATAGTAACTTGCAACTTTGAATGAGAATGTGCTTGCTTACAGCAACGTGCTATATGTTCTGAATGCCCGAATTGGGAATCGGTGTCAAAACTTTGTTAGGAATTATGTGATCCTTACTAGCTGGAAGTAAGGGAGATGGGGCATGAAGTTATTTCTAGGAGTTGGACACATACCAAGTTTAGCTCAGTTCTGGGCATCTTTGAAATACCTATACAAACTTGTTCCTACATAGTAACATGCATCTTTGAATGAGAATGTGCTTGCTTACAGCAACGTGCTGTATGTTGTGAATGCCCGAATTGGGAATCTGTGTCAAAACTTTGTTAGGAATTATGTGATCCTTACTAGCTGGAAGTAAGGGAGTTGGGGCATGAAGTTGTTTCTAGGAGTTGGACACATACCATGTTTAGCTCAGTTCTGGGCATCTTTGAAATACCTATACAAACTTGTTCCTACATAGTAACTTGCAACTTTGAATGAGAATGTGCTTGCTTACAGCAACGTGCTATATGTTCTGAATGCCCGAATGGGAATCTGTGTCAAAACTTTGTTAGGAATTATGTGATCCTTACTAGCTGGAAGTAAGGGAGATGGGGCATGAAGTTGTTTCTAGGAGTTGGACACATACCATGTTTAGCTCAGTTCTGGGCATCTTTGAAATACCTATACAAACTTGTTCCTACATAGTAACTTGCAACTTTGAATGAGAATGTGCTTGCTTACAGCAACGTGCTATATGTTCTGAATGCCCGAATTGGGAATCTGTGTCAAATCTTTGTTAGGAATTATGTCATCCTTACTAGCTGGAATTAAGGGAGTTGGGGCATGAAGTTATTTCTTGGAGTTGGACACATACCAAGTTTAGCTCAGTTCTGGGCATCTTTGAAATACCTATACAAACTTGTTCCTACATAGTAACTTGCAACTTTGAATGAGAATGTGCTTGCTTAGAGCAACGTGCTATATGTTGTGAATGCCCGAATTGGGAATCTGTGTCAAAACTTTGTTAGGAATTATGTGATCCTTACTAGCTGGAAGTAAGGGAGTTGGGGCATGAAGTTGTTTCTAGGAGTTGGACACATACCATGTTTAGCTCAGTTCTGGGCATCTTTGAAATACCTATACAAACTTGTTCCTACATAGTAACTTGCAACTTTGAATGAGAATGTGCTTGCTTACAGCAACGTGCTATATGTTCTGAATGCCCGAATGGGAATCTGTGTCAAAACTTTGTTAGGAATTATGTGATCCACACTAGCTGGAAGTAAGGGAGATGGGGCATGAAGTTATTTCTAGGAGTTGGAGAAATACCAAGTTTAGCTCAGTTCTGGGCATCTTTGAAATACCTATACAAACTTGTTCCTACATAGAGACTTGCAACTTTGAATGAGAATGTGCTTGCTTACAGCAACGTGCTATATGTTCTGAATGCCCGAATTGGGAATCTGTGTCAAAACTTTGTTAGGAATTATGTGATCCTTACTAGCTGGAAGTAAGGGAGATGGGGCATGAAGTTATTTGTAGGAGTTGGACACATACCAAGTTTAGCTCAGTCCTGGGCATCTTTGAAATACCTATACAAACTTGTTCCTACATAGTAACTTGCAACTTTGAATGAGAATGTGCTTGCTTAGAGCAACGTGCTATATGTTGTGAATGCCCGAATTGGGAATCTGTGTCAAAACTTTGTTAGGAATTATGTGATCCTTACTAGCTGGAAGTAAGGGAGTTGGGGCATGAAGTTGTTTCTAGGAGTTGGACACATACCATGTTTAGCTCAGTTCTGGGCATCTTTGAAATACCTATACAAACTTGTTCCTACATAGTAACTTGCAACTTTGAATGAGAATGTGCTTGCTTACAGCAACGTGCTATATGTTCTGAATGCCCGAATGGGAATCTGTGTCAAAACTTTGTTAGGAATTATGTGATCCACACTAGCTGGAAGTAAGGGAGATGGGGCATGAAGTTATTTCTAGGAGTTGGAGAAATACCAAGTTTAGCTCAGTTCTGGGCATCTTTGAAATACCTATACAAACTTGTTCCTACATAGTAACTTGCAACTTTGAATGAGAATGTGCTTGCTTACAGCAACGTGCTATATGTTCTGAATGCCCGAATTGGGAATCTGTGTCAAAACTTTGTTAGGAATTATGTGATCCTTACTAGCTGGAAGTAAGGGAGATGGGGCATGAAGTTATTTCTAGGAGTTGGCCACATACCAAGTTTAGCTCAGTTCTGGGCATCTTTGAAATACCTATACAAACTTGTTCCTACATAGTAACTTGCAACTTTGAATGAGAATGTGCTTGCTTACAGCAACGTGCTATATGTTGTGAATGCCCGAATTGGGAATCTGTGTCAAAACTTTGTTAGGAATTATGTGATCCTTACTAGCTGGAAGTAAGGGAGTTGGGGCATGAAGTTGTTTCTAGGAGTTGGACACATACCAAGTTTAGCTCAGTTCTGGGCATCTTTGAAATACCTATACAAACTTGTTCCTACATAGTAACTTGCAACTTTGAATGAGAATGTGCTTGCTTACAGCAACGTGCTATATGTTCTGAATGCCCGAATTGGGAATCTGTGTCAAAACTTTGTTAGGAATTATGTGATCCTTACTAGCTGGAAGTAAGGGAGATGGGGCATGAAGTTATTTCTAGGAGTTGGACACATACAACGTTTAGCTCAGTTCTGGGCATCTTTGAAATACCTATACAAACTTGTTCCTACATAGTAACTTGCAACTTTGAATGAGAATGTGCTTGCTTACAGCAACGTGCTATATGTTCTGAATGCCCGAATTGGGAATCTGTGTCAAAACTTTGTTAGGAATTATGTGATCCTTACTAGCTGGAAGTAAGGGAGATGGGGCATGAAGTTATTTCTAGGAGTTGGACACATACAAAGTTTAGCTCAGTTCTGGGAATCTTTGAAATACCTATACAAACTTGTTCCTACATAGTAACTTGCAACTTTGAATGAGAATGTGCTTGCTTACAGCAACGTGCTATATGTTCTGAATGCCCGAATAGGGAATCTGTGTCAAAACTTTGTTAGGAATTATGTGATCCTTACTAGCTGGAAGTAAGTGAGATGGGCCATGAAGTTATTTCTAGGAGTTGGACACATACCAAGTTTAGCTCAGTTCTGGGCATCTTTGAAATACCTATACAAACTTGTTCCTACATAGTAACTTGCAACATTGAATGAGAATGTGCTTGCTTACAGCAACGTGCTATATGTTCTGAATGCCCGAATTGGGAATCTGTGTCAAAACTTTGTTAGGAATTATGTGATCCTTACTAGCTGGAAGTAAGGGAGTTGGGGCATGAAGTTGTTTCTAGGAGTTGGACACATACCATGTTTAGCTCAGTTCTGGGCATCTTTGAAATACCTATACAAACTTGTTCCTACATAGTAACTTGCAACTTTGAATGAGAATGTGCTTGCTTACAGCAACGTGCTATATGTTCTGAATGCCCGAATTGGGAATCTGTGTCAAAACTTTGTTAGGAATTATGTGATCCTTACTAGCTGGAAGTAAGGGAGATGGGGCATGAAGTTATTTGTAGGAGTTGGACACATACCAAGTTTAGCTCAGTTCTGGGCATCTTTGAAATACCTATACAAACTTGTTCCTACATAGTAACTTGCATCTTTGAATGAGAATGTGCTTGCTTACAGCAACGTGCTATATGTTGTGAATGCCCGAATTGGGAATCTGTGTCAAAACTTTGTTAGGAATTATGTGATCCTTACTAGCTGGAAGTAAGAGAGTTGGGGCATGAAGTTGTTTCTAGGAGTTGGACACATACCACGTTTAGCTCAGTTCTGGGCATCTTTGAAATACCTATACAAACTTGTTCCTACATAGTAACTTGCAACTTTGAATGAGAATGTGCTTGCTTACAGCAACGTGCTATATGTTCTGAATGCCCGAATGGGAATCTGTGTCAAAACTTTGTTAGGAATTATGTGATCCTTACTAGCTGGAAGTAAGGGAGATGGGGCATGAAGTTATTTCTAGGAGTTGGAGACATACCAAATTTAGCTCAGTTCTGGGCATCTTTGAAATACCTATACAAACTTGTTCCTACATAGTAACTTGCAACTTTGAATGAAAATGTGCTTGCTTACAGCAACGTGCTATATGTTCTGAATGCCCGAATTGGGAATCTGTGTCAAAACTTTGTTAGGAATTATGTGATCCTTACTAGCTGGAAGTAAGGGAGATGGGGCATGAAGTTATTTCTAGGAGTTGGACACATACAAAGTTTAGCTCAGTTCTGGGCATCTTTGAAATACCTATACAAACTTGTTCCTACATAGTAACTTGCAACTTTGAATGAGAATGTGCTTGCTTACAGCAACGTGCTATATGTTGTGAATGCCCGAATTGGGAATCTGTGTCAAAACTTTGTTAGGAATTATGTGATCCTTACTAGCTGGAAGTAAGGGAGTTGGGGCATGAAGTTGTTTCTAGGAGTTGGACACATACCAAGTTTAGCTCAGTTCTGGGCATCTTTGAAATACCTATACAAACTTGTTCCTACATAGTAACTTGCAACTTTGAATGAGAATGTGCTTGCTTACAGCAACGTGCTATATGTTCTCAATGCCCGAATTGAGAATCTGTGTCAAAACTATGTTAGGAATTATGTGATCCTTACTAGCTGGAAGTAAGGGAGATGGGGCATGAAGTTATTTCTAGGAGTTGGACACATACCAAGTTTAGCTCAGTTCTGGGCATCTTTGAAATACCTATACAAACTTGTTCCTACATAGTAACTTGCAACTTTGAATGAGAATGTGCTTGCTTACAGCAACGTGCTATATGTTCTGAATGCCCGAATTGGGAATCTGTGTCAAAACTTTGTTAGGAATTATGTGATCCTTACTAGCTGGAAGTAAGGGAGTTGGGGCATGAAGTTGTTTCTAGGAGTTGGACACATACCATGTTTAGCTCAGTTCTGGGCATCTTTGAAATACCTATACAAACTTGTTCCTACATAGTAACTTGCAACTTTGAATGAGAATGTGCTTGCTTACAGCAACGTGCTATATGTTCAGAATGCCCGAATTGGGAATCTGTGTCAAAACTTTGTTAGGAATTATGTGATCCTTACTAGCTGGAAGTAAGGGAGATGGGGCATGAAGTTATTTGTAGGAGTTGGACACATACCAAGTTTAGCTCAGTTCTGGGCATCTTTGAAATACCTATACAAACTTGTTCCTACATAGTAACTTGCATCTTTGAATGAGAATGTGCTTGCTTACAGCAACGTGCTATATGTTGTGAATGCCCGAATTGGGAATCTGTGTCAAAACTTTGTTAGGAATTATGTGATCCTTACTAGCTGGAAGTAAGAGAGTTGGGGCATGAAGTTGTTTCTAGGAGTTGGACACATACCACGTTTAGCTCAGTTCTGGGCATCGTTGAAATACCTATACAAACTTGTTCCTACATAGTAACTTGCAACTTTGAATGAGAATGTGCTTGCTTACAGCAACGTGCTATATGTTCTGAATGCCCGAATGGGAATCTGTGTCAAAACTTTGTTAGGAATTATGTGATCCTTTCTAGCTGGAAGTAAGGGAGATGGGGCATGAAGTTATTTCTAGGAGTTGGAGACATACCAAATTTAGCTCAGTTCTGGGCATCTTTGAAATACCTATACAAACTTGTTCCTACATAGTAACTTGAAACTTTGAATGAGAATGTGCTTGCTTACAGCAACGTGCTATATGTTCTGAATGCCCGAATTGGGAATCTGTGTCAAAACTTTGTTAGGAATTATGTGATCCTTACTAGCTGGAAGTAAGGGAGATGGGGCATGAAGTTATTTCTAGGAGTTGGACACATACCAAGTTTAGCTCAGTTCTGGGCATCTTTGAAATACCTATACAAACTTGTTCCTACATAGTAACTTGCATCTTTGAATGAGAATGTGCTTGCTTACAGCAACGTGCTATATGTTCTGAATGCCCGAATTGGGAATCTGTGTCAAAACTTTGTTAGGAATTATGTGATCCTTACTAGCTGGAAGTAAGGGAGTTGGGGCATGAAGTTGTTTCTAGGAGTTGGACACATACCATGTTTAGCTCAGTTCTGGGCATCTTTGAAATACCTATACAAACTTGTTCCTACATATTAAATTGCAACTTTGAATCAGAATGTGCTTGCTTACAGCAACGTGCTATATGTTCTGAATGCCCGAATTGGGAATCTGTGTCAAAACTTTGTTAGGAATTATGTGATCCTTACTAGCTGGAAGTAAGGGAGATGGGGCATGAAGTTATTTCTAGGAGTTGAAGACATACCAAATTTAGCTCAGTTCTGGGCATCTTTGAAATACCTATACAAACTTGTTCCTACATAGTAACTTGCAACTTTGAATGAGAATGTGCTTGCTTACAGCAACGTGCTATATGTTCTGAATGCCCGAATTGGGAATCTGTGTCAAAACTTTGTTAGGAATTATGTGATCCTTTCTCGCTGGAAGTAAGGGAGATGGGGCATGAAGTTATTTCTAGGAGTTGGACACATTCAAAGTTTAGCTCAGTTCTGGGCATCTTTGAAATACCTATACAAACTTGTTCCTACATAGTAACTTGCAACTTTGAATGAGAATGTGCTTGCTTACAGCAACGTGCTATATGTTCTGAATGCCCGAATTGGGAATCTGTGTGAAAACTTTGTTAGGAATTATGTGATCCTTACTAGCTGGAAGTAAGGGAGATGGGGCATGAAGTTATTTCTAGGAGTTGGACAAATACCAAGTTTAGCTCAGTTCTGGGCATCTTTGAAATACCTATACAAACTTGTTCCTACATAGTAACTTGCAACTTTGAATGAGAATGTGCTTGCTTACAGCAACGTGCTATATGTTCTGAATGCCCGAATAGGGAATCTGTGTCAAAACTTTGTTAGGAATTATGTGATCCTTACTAGCTGGAAGTAAGTGAGATGTGGCATGAAGTTATTTCTAGGAGTTGGACACATACCAAGTTTAGCTCAGTTCTGGGCATCTTTGAAATACCTATACAAACTTGTTCCTACATAGTAACTTGCAACTTTGAATGAGAATGTGCTTGCTTAGAGCAACGTGCTATATGTTGTGAATGCCCGAATTGGGAATCTGTGTCAAAACTTTGTTAGGAATTATGTGATCCTTACTAGCTGGAAGTAAGGGAGTTGGGGCATGAAGTTGTTTCTAGGAGTTGGAGACATACCATGTTCAGCTCAGTTCTGGGCATCTTTGAAATACCTATACAAACTTGTTCCTACATAGTAACTTGCAACTTTGAATGAGAATGTGCTTGCTTATAGCAACGTGCTATATGTTCTGAATGCCCGAATTGGGAATCTGTGTCAAAACTTTGTTAGGAATTATGTGATCCTTACTAGCTGGAAGTAAGGGAGATGGGGCATGAAGTTATTTCTAGGAGTTGGACACGTACCAAGTTTAGCTCAGTTCTGGGCATCTTTGAAATACCTATACAAACTTGTTCCTACATAGTAACTTGCATCTTTGAATGAGAATGTGCTTGCTTACAGCAACGTGCTATATGTTCTGAATGCCCGAATGGGAATCTGTGTCAAAACTTTGTTAGGAATTATGTAATCCTTACTAGCTGGAAGTAAGGGAGATGGGGCATGAAGTTATTTCTAGGAGTTGGAGACATACCAAATTTAGCTCAGTTCTGGGCATCTTTGAAATACCTATACAAACTTGTTCCTACATAGTAACTTGCAACTTTGAATGAGAATGTGCTTGCTTACAGCAACGTGCTATATGTTCTGAATGCCCGAATTGGGAATCTGTGTCAAAACTTTGTTAGGAATTATGTGATCCTTACTAGCTGGAAGTAAGGGAGATGGGGCATGAAGTTATTTCTAGGAGTTGGACACATACAACGTTTAGCTCAGTTCTGGGCATCTTTAAAATACCTATACAAACTTGTTCCTACATAGTAACTTGCAACTTTGAATGAGAATGTGCTTGCTTACAGCAACGTGCTATATGTTCTGAATGCCCGAATTGGGAATCTGTGTCAAAACTTTGTTAGGAATTATGTGATCCTTACTAGCTGGAAGTAAGGGAGATGGGGCATGAAGTTATTTCTAGGAGTTGGACACATACCAAGTTTAGCTCAGTTCTGGGCATCTTTGAAATACCTATACAAACTTGTTCCTACATAGTAACTTGCAACTTTGAATGAGAATGTGCTTGCTTACAGCAACGTGCTATATGTTCTGAATGCCCGAATAGGGAATCTGTGTCAAAACTTTGTTAGGAATTATGTGATCCTTACTAGCTGGAAGTAAGTGAGATGGGCCATGAAGTTATTTCTAGGAGTTGGACACATACCAAGTTTAGCTCAGTTCTGGGCATCTTTGAAATACCTATACAAACTTGTTCCTACATAGTAACTTGCAACATTGAATGAGAATGTGCTTGCTTACAGCAACGTGCTATATGTTCTGAATGCCCGAATTGGGAATCTGTGTCAAAACTTTGTTAGGAATTATGTGATCCTTACTAGCTGGAAGTAAGGGAGTTGGGGCATGAAGTTGTTTCTAGGAGTTGGACACATACCATGTTTAGCTCAGTTCTGGGCATCTTTGAAATACCTATACAAACTTGTTCCTACATAGTAACTTGCAACTTTGAATGAGAATGTGCTTGCTTACAGCAATGTGCTATATGTTCTGAATGCCCGAATTGGGAATCTGTGTCAAAACTTTGTTAGGAATTATGTGATCCTTACTAGCTGGAAGTAAGGGAGATGGGGCATGAAGTTATTTGTAGGAGTTGGACACATACCAAGTTTAGCTCAGTTCTGGGCATCTTTGAAATACCTATACAAACTTGTTCCTACATAGTAACTTGCATCTTTGAATGAGAATGTGCTTGCTTACAGCAACGTGCTATATGTTGTGAATGCCCGAATTGGGAATCTGTGTCAAAACTTTGTTAGGAATTATGTGATCCTTACTAGCTGGAAGTAAGGGAGATGGGGCATGAAGTTATTTCTAGGAGTTGGACACATACCAAGTTTAGCTCAGTTCTGGGCATCTTTAAAATACCTATACAAACTTGTTCCTACATAGTAACTTGCAACTTTGAATGAGAATGTGCTTGCTTACAGCAACGTGCTATATGTTCTGAATGCCCGAATTGGGAATCTGTGTCAAAACTTTGTTAGGAATTATGTGATCCTTACTAGCTGGAAGTAAGGGAGATGGGGCATGAAGTTATTTCTAGGAGTTGGACACATACAAAGTTTAGCTCAGCTCTGGGAATCTTTGAAATACCTATACAAACTTGTTCCTACATAGTAACTTGCAACTTTGAATGAGAATGTGCTTGCTTACAGCAACGTGTTATATGTTCTGAATGCCCGAATAGGGAATCTGTGTCAAAACTTTGTTAGGAATTATGTGATCCTTACTAGCTGGAAGTAAGTGAGATGGGCCATGAAGTTATTTCTAGGAGTTGGACACATACCAAGTTTAGCTCAGTTCTGGGCATCTTTGAAATACCTATACAAACTTGTTCCTACATAGTAACTTGCAACTTTGAATGAGAATGTGCTTGCTTACAGCAACGTGCTATATGTTCTGAATGCCCGAATTGGGAATCTGTGTCAAAACTTTGTTAGGAATTATGTGATCCTTACTAGCTGGAAGTAAGGGAGTTGGGGCATGAAGTTGTTTCTAGGAGTTGGACACATACCACGTTTAGCTCAGTTCTGGGCATCTTTGAAATACCTATACAAACTTGTTCCTACATAGTAACTTGCAACTTTGAATGAGAATGTGCTTGCTTACAGCAACGTGCTATATGTTCTGAATGCCCGAATTGGGAATCTGTGTCAAAACTTTGTTAGGAATTATGTGATCCTTACTAGCTGGAAGTAAGGGAGATGGGGCATGAAGTTATTTGTAGGAGTTGGACACATACCAAGTTTAGCTCAGTTCTGGGCATCTTTGAAATACCTATACAAACTTGTTCCTACATAGTAACTTGCATCTTTGAATGAGAATGTGCTTGCTTACAGCAACGTGCTATATGTTGTGAATGCCCGAATTGGGAATCTGTGTCAAAACTTTGTTAGGAATTATGTGATCCTTACTAGCTGGAAGTAAGAGAGTTGGGGCATGAAGTTGTTTCTAGGAGTTGGACACATACCACGTTTAGCTCAGTTCTGGGCATCTTTGAAATACCTATACAAACTTGTTCCTACATAGTAACTTGCAACTTTGAATGAGAATGTGCTTGCTTACAGCAACGTGCTATATGTTCTGAATGCCCGAATGGGAATCTGTGTCAAAACTTTGTTAGGAATTATGTGATCCTTACTAGCTGGAAGTAAGGGAGATGGGGCATGAAGTTATTTCTAGGAGTTGGAGACATACCAAATTTAGCTCAGTTCTGGGCATCTTTGAAATACCTATACAAACTTGTTCCTACATAGTAACTTGCAACTTTGAATGAAAATGTGCTTGCTTACAGCAACGTGCTATATGTTCTGAATGCCCGAATTGGGAATCTGTGTCAAAACTTTGTTAGGAATTATGTGATCCTTACTAGCTGGAAGTAAGGGAGATGGGGCATGAAGTTATTTCTAGGAGTTGGACACATACAAAGTTTAGCTCAGTTCTGGGCATCTTTGAAATACCTATACAAACTTGTTCCTACATAGTAACTTGAAACTTTGAATGAGAATGTGCTTGCTTACAGCAACGTGCTATATGTTGTGAATGCCCGAATTGGGAATCTGTGTCAAAACTTTGTTAGGAATTATGTGATCCTTACTAGCTGGAAGTAAGGGAGATGGGGCATGAAGTTATTTCTAGGAGTTGGACACATACAAAGTTTAGCTCAGTTCTGGGAATCTTTGAAATACCTATACAAACTTGTTCCTACATAGTAACTTGCAACTTTGAATGAGAATGAGCTTGCTTACAGCAACGTGCTATATGTTCTGAATGCCCGAATAGGGAATCTGTGTCAAAACTTTGTTAGGAATTATGTGATCCTTACTAGTTGGAAGTAAGTGAGATGGGCCATGAAGTTATTTCTAGGAGTTGGACACATACCAAGTTTAGCTCAGTTCTGGGCATCTTTGAAATACCTATACAAACTTGTTCCTACATAGTAACTTGCATCTTTGAATGAGAATGTGCTTGCTTACAGCAACGTGCTATATGTTCTGAAAGCCCGAATTGGTAATCTGTGTCAAAACTTTGTTAGGAATTATGTGATCCTTACTAGCTGGAAGTAAGGGAGTTGTGGCATGAAGTTATTTCTAGGAGTTGGACACATACCAAGTTTAGCTCAGTTCTGGGCATCTTTGAAATACCTATACAAACTTGTTCCTACATAGTAATTTGCATCTTTGAATGAGAATGTGCTTGCTTACAGCAACGTGCTATATGTTCTGAATGCCCGAATTGGGAATCTGTGTCAAAACTTTGTTAGGAATTATGTGATCCTTACTAGCTGGAAGTAAGGGAGATGGTGCATGAAGTTATTTCTAGGAGTTGAACAAATACCATGTTTAGCTCAGTTCTGGGCATCTTTGAAATACCTATGCAAACTTGTTCCTACATATTAACTTGCAACTTTGAATGAGAATGTGCTTGCTTACAGCAACGTGCTATATGTTCTGAATGCCCGAATTGGGAATCTGTGTCAAAACTTTGTTAGGAATTATGTGATCCTTACTAGCTGGAAGTAAGGGAGATGGGGCATGAAGTTATTTCTAGGAGTTGGACACATACCAAGTTTAGCTCAGATCTGGGCATCTTTGAAATACCGATACAAACTTGTTCCTACATAGTAACTTGCAACTTTGAATGAGAATGTGCTTGCTTACAGCAACGTGCTATATGTTCTGAATGCCCGAATTGGGAATCTGTGTCAAAACTTTGTTAGGAATTATGTGATCCTTAGTAGCTGGAAGTAAGGGAGATGGGGCATGAAGTTATTTCTAGGAGTTGGACACATACCAAGTTTAGCTCAGTTCTGGGCATCTTTGAAATACCTATACAAACTTGTTCCTACATAGTAACTTGCAACTTTGAATGAGAATGTGCTTGCTTACAGCAACGTGCTATATGTTGTGAATGCCCGAATTGGGAATCTGTGTCAAAACTTTGTTAGGAATTATGTGATCCTTACTAGCTGGAAGTAAGGGAGTTGGCGCATGAAGTTGTTTCTAGGAGTTGGACACATACCATGTTTAGCTCAGTTCTGGGCATCTTTGAAATACCTATACAAACTTGTTCCTACATAGTAACTTGCAACTTTGAATGAGAATGTGCTTGCTTACAGCAACGTGCTATATGTTCTGAATGCCCGAATTGGGAATCTGTGTCAAAACTTTGTTAGGAATTATGTGATCCTTACTAGCTGGAAGTAAGGGAGTTGGGGCATGAAGTTATTTCTAGGAGTTGGACACATACCAAGTTTAGCTCAGTTCTGGGCATCTTTGAAAGTCCTATTCAAACTTGTTCCTACATAGTAACTTGCAACTTTGAATGAGAATGTGCTTGCTTACAGCAACGTGCTATATGTTCTGAATGCCCGAATTGGGAATCTGTGTCAAAACTTTGTTAGGAATTATGTGATCCTTACTAGCTGGAAGTAAGGGAGTTGGGGCATGAAGTTATTTCTAGGAGTTGGACACATACCAAGTTTAGCTCAGTTCTGGGCATCTTTGAAATACCTATACAAACTTGTTCCTACATAGTAATTTGCATCTTTGAATGAGAATGTGCTTGCTTACAGCAAAGTGCTATATGTTGTGAATGCCCGAATTGGGAATCTGTGTCAAAACTTTGAAAGGAATTATGTGATCCTTACTAGCTGGAAGTAAGGCAGATGGGGCATGAAGTTATTTCTAGGAGTTGAACATATACCATGTTTAGCTCAGTTCTGGGCATCTTTGAAATACCTATACAAACTTGTTCCTACATAGTAACTTGCAACTTTGAATGAGAATATGCTTGCTTACAGCAACGTGCTATATGTTCTGAATGCCCGAATTGGGAATCTGTGTCAAAACTTTGAAAGGAATTATGTGATCCTTACTAGCTGGAAGTAAGGGAGATGGGGCATGAAGTTATTTCTAGGAGTTGGACACATACCAAGTTTAGCTCAGTTCTGGGCATCTTTGAAATACCTATACAAACTTGTTCCTACATAGTAACTTGCAACTTTGAATGAGAATGTGCTTGCTTACAGCAACGTGCTATATGTTCTGAATGCCCGAATTGGGAATCTGTGTCAAAACTTTGTTAGGAATTATGTGATCCACACTAGCTGGAAGTAAGGGAGATGGGGCATGAAGTTATTTCTAGGAGTTGGACACATACCAAGTTTAGCTCAGTTCTGGGCATCTTTGAAATACCTATACAAACTTGTTCCTACATAGTAACTTGCAACTTTGAATGAGAATGTGCTTGCTTACAGCAACGTGCTATATGTTCTGAATGCCCGAATTGGGAATCTGTGTCAAAACTTTGTTAGGAATTATGTGATCCTTACTAGCTGGAAGTAAGGGAGTTGGGGCATGAAGTTGTTTCTAGGAGTTGGACACATACCATGTTTAGCTCAGTTCTGGGCATCTTTGAAATACCTATACAAACTTGTTCCTACATAGTAACTTGCAACTTTGAATGAGAATGTGCTTGCTTACAGCAACGTGCTATATGATCTGAATGCCCGAATTGGGAATCTGTGTCAAAACTTTGTTAGGAATTATGTGATCCTTACTAGCTGGAAGTAAGGGAGATGGGGCATGAAGTTATTTCTAGGAGTTGGACACATACCTAGTTTAGCTCAGTTCTGGGCATCTTTGAAATACCCATGCAAACTTGTTCCTACATAGTAACTTGCAACTTTGAATGAGAATGTGCTTGCTTACTGCAACGTGCTATATGTTCTGAATGCCCGAATGGGAATCTGTGTCAAAACTTTGTTAGGAATTATGTGATCCTTACTAGCTGGAAGTAAGGGAGATGGGGCATGAAGTTATTTCTAGGAGTTGGAGACATACCAAATTTAGCCCAGTTCTGGGCATCTTTGAAATACCTATACAAACTTGTTCCTACATAGTAACTTGCAACTTTGAATGAGAATGTGCTTGCTTACAGCAACGTGCTATATGTTCTGAATGCCCGAATGGGAATCTGTGTCAAAACTTTGTTAGGAATTATGTGATCCTTACTAGCTGGAAGTAAGGGAGATGGGGCATGAAGTTATTTCTAGGAGTTGGAGACATACCAAGTTTAGCTCAGTTCTGGGCATCTTTGAAATACCTATACAAACTTGTTCCTACATAGTAACTTGCAACTTTGAATGAGAATGTGCTTGCTTACAGCAACGTGCTATATGTTCTGAATGCCCGAATTGGGAATCTGTGTCAAAACTTTGTTAGGAATTATGTGATCCTTACTAGCTGGAAGTAAGGGAGATGGGGCATGAAGTTATTTCTAGGAGTTGGACACATACCAAGTTTAGCTCAGTTCTGGGCATCTTTGAAATACCTATACAAACTTGTTCCTACATAGTAACATGCATCTTTGAATGAGAATGTGCTTGCTTACAGCAACGTGCTATATGTTGTGAATGCCCGAATTGGGAATCTGTGTCAAAACTTTGTTAGGAATTATGTGATCCTTACTAGCTGGAAGTAAGGGAGTTGGGGCATGAAGTTGTTTCTAGGAGTTGGACACATACCATGTTTAGCTCAGTTCTGGGCATCTTTGAAATACCTATACAAACTTGTTCCTACATAGTAACTTGCAACTTTGAATGAGAATTTGCTTGCTTACAGCAACGTGCTATATGTTCTGAATGCCCGAATGGGAATCTGTGTCAAAACTTTGTTAGGAATTGTGTGATCCTTACTAGCTGGAAGTAAGGGAGATGGGGCATGAAGTTGTTTCTAGGAGTTGGACACATACCATGTTTAGCTCAGTTCTGGGCATCTTTGAAATACCTATACAAACTTGTTCCTACATAGTAACTTGCAACTTTGAATGAGAATGTGCTTGCTTACAGCAACGTGCTATATGTTCTGAATGCCCGAATGGGAATCTGTGTCAAAACTTTGTTAGGAATTATGTGATCCTTACTAGCTGGAAGTAAGGGAGATGGGGCATGAAGTTATTTCTAGGAGTTGGAGACATACCAAGTTTAGCTCAGTTCTGGGCATCTTTGAAATACCTATACAAACTTGTTCCTACATAGTAACATGCATCTTTGAATGAGAATGTGCTTGCTTACAGCAACGTGCTATATGTTGTGAATGCCCGAATTGGGAATCTGTGTCAAAACTTTGTTAGGAATTATGTGATCCTTACTAGCTGGAAGTAAGGGAGTTGGGGCATGAAGTTGTTTCTAGGAGTTGGACACATACCATGTTTAGCTCAGTTCTGGGCATCTTTGAAATACCTATACAAACTTGTTCCTACATAGAGACTTGCAACTTTGAATGAGAATGTGCTTGCTTACAGCAACGTGCTATATGTTCTGAATGCCCGAATTGGGAATCTGTGTCAAAACTTTGTTAGGAATTATGTGATCCTTACTAGCTGGAAGTAAGGGAGATGGGGCATGAAGTTATTTGTAGGAGTTGGACACATACCAAGTTTAGCTCAGTTCTGGGCATCTTTGAAATACCTATACAAACTTGTTCCTACATAGTAACTTGCAACTTTGAATGAGAATGTGCTTGCTTAGAGCAACGTGCTATATGTTGTGAATGCCCGAATTGGGAATCTGTGTCAAAACTTTGTTAGGAATTATGTGATCCTTACTAGCTGGAAGTAAGGGAGTTGGGGCATGAAGTTGTTTCTAGGAGTTGGACACATACCATGTTTAGCTCAGTTCTGGGCATCTTTGAAATACCTATACAAACTTGTTCCTACATAGTAACTTGCAACTTTGAATGAGAATGTGCTTGCTTACAGCAACGTGCTATATGTTCTGAATGCCCGAATGGGAATCTGTGTCAAAACTTTGTTAGGAATTATGTGATCCACACTAGCTGGAAGTAAGGGAGATGGGGCATGAAGTTATTTCTAGGAGTTGGAGAAATACCAAGTTTAGCTCAGTTCTGGGCATCTTTGAAATACCTATGCAAACTTGTTCCTACATAGTAACTTGCAACTTTGAATGAGAATGTGCTTGCTTACTGCAACGTGCTATATGTTCTGAATGCCCGAATGGGAATCTGTGTCAAAACTTTGTTAGGAATTATGTGATCCTTACTAGCTGGAAGTAAGGGAGATGGGGCATGAAGTTATTTCTAGGAGTTGGAGACATACCAAATTTAGCCCAGTTCTGGGCATCTTTGAAATACCTATACAAACTTGTTCCTACATAGTAACTTGCAACTTTGAATGAGAATGTGCTTGCTTACAGCAACGTGCTATATGTTCTGAATGCCCGAATGCGAATCTGTGTCAAAACTTTGTTAGGAATTATGTGATCCTTACTAGCTGGAAGTAAGGGAGATGGGGCATGAAGTTATTTCTAGGAGTTGGAGACATACCAAGTTTAGCTCAGTTCTGGGCATCTTTGAAATACCTATACAAACTTGTTCCTACATAGTAACTTGCATCTTTGAATGAGAATGTGCTTGCTTACAGCAACGTGCTTTATGTTCTGAATGCCCGAATTGGGAATCTGTGTCAAAACTTTGTTAGGAATTATGTGATCCTTACTAGCTGGAAGTAAGGGAGATGGGGCATGAAGTTATTTCTAGGAGTTGGACACATACCAAGTTTAGCTCAGATCTGGGCATCTTTGAAATACCTATACAAACTTGTTCCTACATAGTAACTTGCAACTTTGAATGAGAATGTGCTTGCTTACAGCAACGTGCTACATGTTCTGAATGCCCGAATTGGGAATCTGTGTCAAAACTTTGTTAGGAATTATGTGATCCTTACTAGCTGGAAGTAAGGGAGATGGGGCATGAAGTTATTTCTAGGAGTTGGACACATACCAAGTTTAGCTCAGTTCTGGGCATCTTTGAAATACCTATACAAACTTGTTCCTACATAGTAACTTGCAACTTTGAATGAGAATGTGCTTGCTTACAGCAACGTGCTATATGTTCTGAATGCCCGAATTGGGAATCTGTGTCAAAACTTTGTTAGGAATTATGTGATCCTTACTAGCTGGAAGTAAGGGAGATGGGGCATGAAGTTATTTCTAGGAGTTGGACACATACCAAGTTTAGCTCAGTTCTGGGCATCTTTGAAATACCTATACAAACTTGTTCCTACATAGTAACATGCATCTTTGAATGAGAATGTGCTTGCTTACAGCAACGTGCTATATGTTCTGAATGCCCGAATTGGGAATCTGTGTCAAAACTTTGTTAGGAATTATGTGATCCTTACTAGCTGGAAGTAAGGGAGTTGGGGCATGAAGTTGTTTCTAGGAGTTGGACACATACCATGTTTAGCTCAGTTCTGGGCATCTTTGAAATACCTATACAAACTTGTTCCTACATAGTAACTTGCAACTTTGAATGAGAATTTGCTTGCTTACAGCAACGTGCTATATGTTCTGAATGCCCGAATGGGAATCTGTGTCAAAACTTTGTTAGGAATTGTGTGATCCTTACTAGCTGGAAGTAAGGGAGATGGGGCATGAAGTTGTTTCTAGGAGTTGGACACATACCATGTTTAGCTCAGTTCTGGGCATCTTTGAAATACCTATACAAACTTGTTCCTACATAGTAACTTGCAACTTTGAATGAGAATGTGCTTGCTTACAGCAACGTGCTATATGTTCTGAATGCCCGAATGGGAATCTGTGTCAAAACTTTGTTAGGAATTATGTGATCCTTACTAGCTGGAAGTAAGGGAGATGGGGCATGAAGTTATTTCTAGGTGTTGGAGACATACCAAGTTTAGCTCAGTTCTGGGCATCTTTGAAATACCTATACAAACTTGTTCCTACATAGTAACTTGCAACTTTGAATGAGAATGTGCTTGCTTACAGCAACGTGCTTTATGTTCTGAATGCCCGAATTGGGAATCTGTGTCAAAACTTTGTTAGGAATTATGTGATCCTTACTAGCTGGAAGTAAGGGAGATGGGGCATGAAGTTATTTCTAGGAGTTGGACACATACCAAGTTTAGCTCAGATCTGGGCATCTTTGAAATACCTATACAAACTTGTTCCTACATAGTAACTTGCAACTTTGAATGAGAATGTGCTTGCTTACAGCAACGTGCTATATGTTCTGAATGCCCGAATTGGGAATCGGTGTCAAAACTTTGTTAGGAATTATGTGATCCTTACTAGCTGGAAGTAAGGGAGATGGGGCATGAAGTTATTTCTAGGAGTTGGACACATACCAAGTTTAGCTCAGTTCTGGGCATCTTTGAAATACCTATATAAACTTGTTCCTACATAGTAACATGCATCTTTGAATGAGAATGTGCTTGCTTACAGCAACGTGCTATATGTTGTGAATGCCCGAATTGGGAATCTGTGTCAAAACTTTGTTAGGAATTATGTGATCCTTACTAGCTGGAAGTAAGGGAGTTGGGGCATGAAGTTGTTTCTAGGAGTTGGACACATACCATGTTTAGCTCAGTTCTGGGCATCTTTGAAATACCTATACAAACTTGTTCCTACATAGTAACTTGCAACTTTGAATGAGAATGTGCTTGCTTACAGCAACGTGCTATATGTTCTGAATGCCCGAATGGGAATCTGTGTCAAAACTTTGTTAGGAATTATGTGATCCTTACTAGCTGGAAGTAAGGGAGATGGGGCATGAAGTTGTTTCTAGGAGTTGGACACATACCATGTTTAGCTCAGTTCTGGGCATCTTTGAAATACCTATACAAACTTGTTCCTACATAGTAACTTGCAACTTTGAATGAGAATGTGCTTGCTTACAGCAACGTGCTATATGTTCTGAATGCCCGAATTGGGAATCTGTGTCAAATCTTTGTTAGGAATTATGTGATCCTTACTAGCTGGAATTAAGGGAGTAGGGGCATGAAGTTATTTCTTGGAGTTGGACACATACCAAGTTTAGCTCAGTTCTGGGCATCTTTGAAATACCTATACAAACTTGTTCCTACATAGTAACTTGCAACTTTGAATGAGAATGTGCTTGCTTAGAGCAACGTGCTATATGTTGTGAATGCCCGAATTGGGAATCTGTGTCAAAACTTTGTTAGGAATTATGTGATCCTTACTAGCTGGAAGTAAGGGAGTTGGGGCATGAAGTTGTTTCTAGGAGTTGGACACATACCATGTTTAGCTCAGTTCTGGGCATCTTTGAAATACCTATACAAACTTGTTCCTACATAGTAACTTGCAACTTTGAATGAGAATGTGCTTGCTTACAGCAACGTGCTATATGTTCTGAATGCCCGAATGGGAATCTGTGTCAAAACTTTGTTAGGAATTATGTGATCCACACTACCTGGAAGTAAGGGAGATGGGGCATGAAGTTATTTCTAGGAGTTGGAGAAATACCAAGTTTAGCTCAGTTCTGGGCATCTTTGAAATACCTATACAAACTTGATCCTACATAGAGACTTGCAACTTTGAATGAGAATGTGCTTGCTTACAGCAACGTGCTATATGTTCTGAATGCCCGAATTGGGAATCTGTGTCAAAACTTTGTTAGGAATTATGTGATCCTTACTAGCTGGAAGTAAGGGAGATGGGGCATGAAGTTATTTGTAGGAGTTGGACACATACCAAGTTTAGCTCAGTTCTGGGCATCTTTGAAATACCTATACAAACTTGTTCCTACATAGTAACTTGCAACTTTGAATGAGAATGTGCTTGCTTACAGCAACGTGCTATATGTTGTGAATGCCCGAATTGGGAATCTGTGTCAAAACTTTGTTAGGAATTATGTGATCCTTACTAGCTGGAGGTAAGGGAGTTGGGGCATGAAGTTGTTTCTAGGAGTTGGACACATACCATGTTTAGCTCAGTTCTGGGCATCTTTGAAATACCTATACAAACTTGTTCCTACATAGTAACTTGCAACTTTGAATGAGAATGTGCTTGCTTACAGCAACGTGCTATATGTTCTGAATGCCCGAATGGGAATCTGTGTCAAAACTTTGTTAGGAATTATGTGATCCACACTAGCTGGAAGTAAGGGAGATGGGGCATGAAGTTATTTCTAGGAGTTGGAGAAATACCAAGTTTAGCTCAGTTCTGGGCATCTTTGAAATACCTATACAAACTTGTTCCTACATAGTAACTTGCAACTTTGAATGAGAATGTGCTTGCTTACAGCAACGTGCTATATGTTCTGAATGCCCGAATTGGGAATCTGTGTCAAAACTTTGTTAGGAATTATGTGATCCTTACTAGCTGGAAGTAAGGGAGATGGGGCATGAAGTTATTTCTAGGAGTTGGACACATACCAAGTTTAGCTCAGTTCTGGGCATCTTTGAAATACCTATACAAACTTGTTCCTAGATAGTAACTTGCAACTTTGAATGAGAATGTGCTTGCTTACAGCAACGTGCTATATGTTGTGAATGCCCGAATTGGGAATCTGTGTCAAAACTTTGTTAGGAATTATGTGATCCTTACTAGCTGGAAGTAAGGGAGTTGGGGCATGAAGTTGTTTCTAGGAGTTGGACACATACCAAGTTTAGCTCAGTTCTGGGCATCTTTGAAATACCTATACAAACTTGTTCCTACATAGTAACTTGCAACTTTGAATGAGAATGTGCTTGCTTACAGCAACGTGCTATATGTTCTCAATGCCCGAATTGAGAATCTGTGTCAAAACTTTGTTAGGAATTATGTGATCCTTACTAGCTGGAAGTAAGGGAGATGGGGCATGAAGTTATTTCTAGGAGTTGGACACATACCAAGTTTAGCTCAGTTCTGGGCATCTTTGAAATACCTATACAAACTTGTTCCTACATAGTAACTTGCAACTTTGAATGAGAATGTGCTTGCTTACAGCAACGTGCTATATGTTCTGAATGCCCGAATTGGGAATCTGTGTCAAAACTTTGTTAGGAATTATGTGATCCTTACTAGCTGGAAGTAAGGGAGTTGGGGCATGAAGTTGTTTCTAGGAGTTGGACACATACCATGTTTAGCTCAGTTCTGGGCATCTTTGAAATACCTATACAAACTTGTTCCTACATAGTAACTTGCAACTTTGAATGAGAATGTGCTTGCTTACAGCAACGTGCTATATGTTCTGAATGCCCGAATTGGGAATCTGTGTCAAAACTTTGTTAGGAATTATGTGATCCTTACTAGCTGGAAGTAAGGGAGATGGGGCATGAAGTTATTTGTAGGAGTTGGACACATACCAAGTTTAGCTCAGTTCTGGGCATCTTTGAAATACCTATACAAACTTGTTCCTACATAGTAACTTGCATCTTTGAATGAGAATGTGCTTGCTTATAGCAACGTGCTATATGTTGTGAATGCCCGAATTGGGAATCTGTGTCAAAACTTTGTTAGGAATTATGTAATCCTTACTAGCTGGAAGTAAGAGAGTTGGGGCATGAAGTTGTTTCTAGGAGTTGGACACATACCACGTTTAGCTCAGTTCTGGGCATCTTTGAAATACCTATACAAACTTGTTCCTACATAGTAACTTGCAACTTTGAATGAGAATGTGCTTGCTTACAGCAACGTGCTATATGTTCTGAATGCCCGAATGGGAATCTGTGTCAAAACTTTGTTAGGAATTATGTGATCCTTACTAGCTGGAAGTAAGGGAGATGGGGCATGAAGTTATTTCTAGGTGTTGGAGACATACCAAGTTTAGCTCAGTTCTGGGCATCTTTGAAATACCTATACAAACTTGTTCCTACATAGTAACTTGCAACTTTGAATGAGAATGTGCTTGCTTACAGCAACGTGCTTTATGTTCTGAATGCCCGAATTGGGAATCTGTGTCAAAACTTTGTTAGGAATTATGTGATCCTTACTAGCTGGAAGTAAGGGAGATGGGGCATGAAGTTATTTCTAGGAGTTGGACACATACCAAGTTTAGCTCAGATCTGGGCATCTTTGAAATACCTATACAAACTTGTTCCTACATAGTAACTTGCAACTTTGAATGAGAATGTGCTTGCTTACAGCAACGTGCTACATGTTCTGAATGCCCGAATTGGGAATCTGTGTCAAAACTTTGTTAGGAATTATGTGATCCTTACTAGCTGGAAGTAAGGGAGATGGGGCATGAAGTTATTTCTAGGAGTTGGACACATACCAAGTTTAGCTCAGTTCTGGGCATCTTTGAAATACCTATACAAACTTGTTCCTACATAGTAACTTGCAACTTTGAATGAGAATGTGCTTGCTTACAGCAACGTGCTATATGTTCTGAATGCCCGAATTGGGAATCGGTGTCAAAACTTTGTTAGGAATTATGTGATCCTTACTAGCTGGAAGTAAGGGAGTTGGGGCATGAAGTTGTTTCTAGGAGTTGGACACATACCATGTTTAGCTCAGTTCTGGGCATCTTTGAAATACCTATACAAACTTGTTCCTACATAGTAACTTGCAACTTTGAATGAGAATGTGCTTGCTTACAGCAACGTGCTATATGTTCTGAATGCCCGAATGGGAATCTGTGTCAAAACTTTGTTAGGAATTATGTGATCCTTACTAGCTGGAAGTAAGGGAGATGGGGCATGAAGTTGTTTCTAGGAGTTGGACACATACCATGTTTAGCTCAGTTCTGGGCATCTTTGAAATACCTATACAAACTTGTTCCTACATAGTAACTTGCAACTTTGAATGAGAATGTGCTTGCTTACAGCAACGTGCTATATGTTCTGAATGCCCGAATTGGGAATCTGTGTCAAATCTTTGTTAGGAATTATGTGATCCTTACTAGCTGGAATTAAGGGAGTTGGGGCATGAAGTTATTTCTTGGAGTTGGACACATACCAAGTTTAGCTCAGTTCTGGGCATCTTTGAAATACCTATACAAACTTGTTCCTACATAGTAACTTGCAACTTTGAATGAGAATGTGCTTGCTTAGAGCAACGTGCTATATGTTGTGAATGCCCGAATTGGGAATCTGTGTCAAAACTTTGTTAGGAATTATGTGATCCTTACTAGCTGGAAGTAAGGGAGTTGGGGCATGAAGTTGTTTCTAGGAGTTGGACACATACCATGTTTAGCTCAGTTCTGGGCATCTTTGAAATACCTATACAAACTTGTTCCTACATAGTAACTTGCAACTTTGAATGAGAATGTGCTTGCTTACAGCAACGTGCTATATGTTCTGAATGCCCGAATGGGAATCTGTGTCAAAACTTTGTTAGGAATTATGTGATCCACACTAGCTGGAAGTAAGGGAGATGGGGCATGAAGTTATTTCTAGGAGTTGGAGAAATACCAAGTTTAGCTCAGTTCTGGGCATCTTTGAAATACCTATACAAACTTGTTCCTACATAGAGACTTGCAACTTTGAATGAGAATGTGCTTGCTTACAGCAACGTGCTATATGTTCTGAATGCCCGAATTGGGAATCTGTGTCAAAACTTTGTTAGGAATTATGTGATCCTTACTAGCTGGAAGTAAGGGAGATGGGGCATGAAGTTATTTGTAGGAGTTGGACACATACCAAGTTTAGCTCAGTTCTGGGCATCTTTGAAATACCTATACAAACTTGTTCCTACATAGTAACTTGCAACTTTGAATGAGAATGTGCTTGCTTAGAGCAACGTGCTATATGTTGTGAATGCCCGAATTGGGAATCTGTGTCAAAACTTTGTTAGGAATTATGTGATCCTTAGTAGCTGGAAGTAAGGGAGTTGGGGCATGAAGTTGTTTCTAGGAGTTGGACACATACCATGTTTAGCTAAGTTCTGGGCATCTTTGAAATACCTATACAAACTTGTTCCTACATAGTAACTTGCAACTTTGAATGAGAATGTGCTTGCTTACAGCAACGTGCTATATGTTCTGAATGCCCGAATTGGAATCTGTGTCAAAACTTTGTTAGGAATTATGTGATCCACACTAGCTGGAAGTAAGGGAGATGGGGCATGAAGTTATTTCTAGGAGTTGGAGAAATACCAAGTTTAGCTCAGTTCTGGGCATCTTTGAAATACCTATACAAACTTGTTCCTACATAGTAACTTGCAACTTTGAATGAGAATGTGCTTGCTTACAGCAACGTGCTATATGTTCTGAATGCCCGAATGGGAATCTGTGTCAAAACTTTGTTAGGAATTATGTGATCCTTACTAGCTGGAAGTAAGGGAGATGGGGCATGAAGTTATTTCTAGGAGTTGGAGACATACCAAATTTAGCTCAATTCTGGGCATCTTTGAAATACCTATACAAACTTGTTCCTACATAGTAACTTGCAACTTTGAATGAGAATGTGCTTGCTTACAGCAACGTGCTATATGTTCTGAATGCCCGAATTGGGAATCTGTGTCAAAACTTTGTTAGGAATTATGTGATCCTTACTAGCTGGAAGTAAGGGAGATGGGGCATGAAGTTATTTCTAGGAGTTGGACACATACCAAGTTTAGCTCAGTTCTGGGCATCTTTGAAATACCTATACAAACTTGTTCCTAGATAGTAACTTGAAACTTTGAATGAGAATGTGCTTGCTTACAGCAACGTGCTATATGTTCTGAATGCCCGAATTGTGAATCAGTGTCAAAACTTTGTTAGGAATTATGTGATCCTTACTAGCTGGAAGTAAGGGAGATGGGGCATGAAGTTATTTCTAGGAGTTGGACACATACCAAGTTTAGCTCAGTTCTGGGCATCTTTGAAATACCTATACAAAGTTGTTCCTACACAGTAACTTGCATCTTTGAATGAGAATGTGCTTGCTTACAGCAACGTGCTATATGTTGTGAATGCCCGAATTGGGAATCTGTGTCAAAACTTTGTTAGGAATTATGTGATCCTTACTAGCTGGAAGTAAGGGAGTTGGGGCATGAAGTTGTTTCTAGGAGTTGGACACATACCATGTTTAGCTCAGTTCTGGGCATCTTTGAAATACCTATACAAACTTGTTCCTACATAGTAAATTGCAACTTTGAATGAGAATGTGCTTGCTTACAGCAACGTGCTATATGTTCTGAATGCCCGAATTGGGAATCTGTGTCAAAACTTTGTTAGGAATTATGTGATCCTTACTAGCTGGAAGTAAGAGAGTTGGGGCATGAAGTTGTTTCTAGGAGTTGCAGACATACAAGGTTTAGCTCAGTTCTGGGCATCTTTGAAATACCTATACAAACTTGTTCCTACATAGTAACTTGCAACTTTGAATGAGAATGTGCTTGCTTACAGCAACGTGCTATATGTTCTGAATGCCCGAATGGGAATCTGTGTCAAAACTTTGTTAGGAATTATGTGATCCTTACTAGCTGGAAGTAAGGGAGATGGGGCATGAAGTTATTTCTAGGAGTTGGAGACATACCAAATTTAGCTCAGTTCTGGGCATCTTTGAAATACCTATACAAACTTGTTCCTACATAGTAACTTGCAACTTTGAATGAGAATGTGCTTGCTTACAGCAACGTGCTATATGTTCTGAATGCCCGAATTGGGAATCTGTGTCAAAACTTTGTTAGGAATTATGTGATCCTTACTAGCTGGAAGTAAGGGAGATGGGGCATGAAGTTATTTCTAGGAGTTGGACACATACAAAGTTTAGCTCAGTTCTGGGCATCTTTGAAATACCTATACAAACTTGTTCCTACATAGTAACTTGAAACTTTGAATGAGAATGTGCTTGCTTACAGCAACGTGCTATATGTTCTGAATGCCCGAATTGGGAATCTGTGTCAAATCTTTGTTAGGAATTATGTGATCCTTACTAGCTGGAAGTAAGGGAGTTGGGGCATGAAGTTGTTTCTAGGAGTTGGACACATACCATGTTTAGCTCAGTTCTGGGCATCTTTGAAATACCTATACAAACTTGTTCCTACATAGTAACTTGCAACTTTGAATGAGAATGTGCTTGCTTACAGCAACGTGCTATATGTTCTGAATGCCCGAATTGGGAATCTGTGTCAAAACTTTGTTAGGAATTATGTGATCCTTACTAGCTGGAAGTAAGGGAGATGGGGCATGAAGTTATTTCTAGGAGTTGGAGACATACCAAATTTAGCTCAGTTCTGGGCATCTTTGAAATACCTATACAAACTTGTTCCTACATAGTAACTTGCAACTTTGAATGAGAATGTGCTTGCTTAGAGCAACGTGCTATATGTTGTGAATGCCCGAATTGGGAATCTGTGTCAAAACTTTGTTAGGAATTATGTGATCCTTACTCGCTGGAAGAAAGGGAGATGGGGCATGAAGTTATTTCTAGGAGTTGGACACATACAAAGTTTAGCTCAGTTCTGGGCATCTTTGAAATACCTATACAAACTTGTTCCTACATAGTAACTTGCAACTTTGAATGAGAATGTGCTTGCTTACAGCAACGTGCTATATGTTCTGAATGCCCGAATTGGGAATCTGTGTCAAAACTTTGTTAGGAATTATGTGATCCTTACTAGCTGGAAGTAAGGGAGATGGGGCATGAAGTTATTTCTAGGAGTTGGAGAAATACCAAGTTTAGCTCAGTTCTGGGCATCTTTGAAATACCTATACAAACTTGTTCCTACATAGTAACTTGCAACTTTGAATGAGAATGTGCTTGCTTACAGCAACGTGCTATATGTTCTGAATGCCCGAATAGGGAATCTGTGTCAAAACTTTGTTAGGAATTATGTGATCCTTACTAGCTGGAAGTAAGGGAGATGGGGCATGAAGTTATTTCTAGGAGTTGGACACATACCAAGTTTAGCTCAGTTCTGGGCATCTTTGAAATACCTATACAAACTTGTTCCTACATAGTAACTTGCAACTTTGAATGAGAATGTGCTTGCTTAGAGCAACGTGCTATATGTTGTGAATGCCCGAATTGGGAATCTGTGTCAAAACTTTGTTAGGAATTATGTGATCCTTACTAGCTGGAAGTAAGGGAGTTGGGGCATGAAGTTGTTTCTAGGAGTTGGACACATACCATGTTTAGCTCAGTTCTGGGCATCTTTGAAATACCTATACAAACTTGTTCCTACATAGTAACTTGCAACTTTGAATGAGAATGTGCTTGCTTACAGCAACGTGCTATATGTTCTGAATGCCCGAATGGGAATCTGTGTCAAAACTTTGTTAGGAATTATGTGATCCACACTAGCTGGAAGTAAGGGAGATGGGGCATGAAGTTATTTCTAGGAGTTGGAGAAATACCAAGTTTAGCTCAGTTCTGGGCATCTTTGAAATACCTATACAAACTTGTTCCTACATAGTAACTTGCATCTTTGAATGAGAATGTGCTTGCTTACAGCAACGTGCTATATGTTCTGAATGCCCGAATGGGAATCTGTGTCAAAACTTTGTTAGGAATTATGTAATCCTTACTAGCTGGAAGTAAGGGAGATGGTGCATGAAGTTATTTCTAGGAGTTGGAGACATACCAAATTTAGCTCAGTTCTGGGCATCTTTGAAATACCTATACAAACTTGTTCCTACATAGTAACTTGCAACTTTGAATGAGAATGTGCTTGCTTACAGCAACGTGCTATATGTTCTGAATGCCCGAATTGGGAATCTGTGTCAAAATTTTGTTAGGAATTATGTGATCCTTACTAGCTGGAAGTAAGGGAGATGGGGCATGAAGTTATTTCTAGGAGTTGGACACATACCAAGTTTAGCTCAGTTCTGGGCATCTTTGAAATACCTATACAAACTTGTTCCTACATAGTAACTTGCAACTTTGAATGAGAATGTGCTTGCTTACAGCAACGTGCTATATGTTCTGAATGCCCGAATTGGGAATCTGTGTCAAAACTTTGTTAGGAATTATGTGATCCTTACTAGCTGGAAGTAAGGGAGATGGGGCATGAAGTTATTTCTAGGAGTTGGACACATACCAAGTTTAGCTCAGTTCTGGGCATCTTTGAAGTACCTATACAAACTTGTTCCTACATAGTAACTTGCAACTTTGAATGAGAATGTGCTTGCTTACAGCAACGTGCTATATGTTCTGAATGCCCGAATTGGGAATCTGTGTCAAAACTTTGTTAGGAATTATGTGATCCTTACTAGCTTGAAGTAAGGGAATTGGGGCATGAAGTTATTTCTAGGAGTTGGACACATACCAAGTTTAGCTCAGTTCTGGACATCTTTGAAATACCTATACAAACTTGTTCCTACATAGTAACTTGCAACTTTGAATGAGAATGTGCTTTCTTACAGCAAGGTGCTATATGTTCTGAATGCCCGAATTGGAAATCTGTGTCAAAACTTTGTTAGGAATTATGTGATCCTTACTAGCTGGAAGTAAGGGAGTTGGGGCATGAAGTTATTTGTAGGAGTTGGACACATACCAAGTTTAGCTCAGTTCTGGGCATCTTTGAAAGTTCTATTCAAACTTGTTCCTACATAGTAACTTGCAACTTTGAATGAGAATGTGCTTGCTTACATCAACGTGCTATATGTTCTGAATGCCCGAATTGGGAATCTGTGTCAAATCTTTGTTAGGAATTATGTGATCCTTACTAGCTGTAAGTAAGGGAGATGGGGCATGAAGTTATTTCTAGGAGTTGGACACATACCAAGTTTAGCTCAGTTCTGGGCATCTTTGAAATACCTATACAAACTTGTTCCTACATATTAACTTGCAACTTTGAATGAGAATGTGCTTTCTTACAGCAACGTGCTATATGTTCTGAATGCCCGAATTGGGAATCTGTGTCAAAACTTTGTTAGGAATTATGTGATCCTTACTAGCTGGAAGTAAGGGAGATGGGGCATGAAGTTATTTCTAGGAGTTGGACACATACAACGTTTAGCTCAGTTCTGGGCATCTTTGAAATACCTATACAAACTTGTTCCTACATAGTAACTTGCAACTTTGAATGAGAATGTGCTTGCTTACAGCAACGTGCTATATGTTCTGAATGCCCGAATTGGGAATCTGTGTCAAAACTTTGTTAGGATTTATGTGATCCTTACTAGCTGGAAGTAAGGGAGATGGGGCATGAAGTTATTTCTAGGAGTTGGACACATACCAAGTTTAGCTCAGTTCTGGGCATCTTTGAAATACCTATACAAACTTGTTCCTACATAGTAACTTGCAACTTTGAATGAGAATGTGCTTGCTTACAGCAACGTGCTATATGTTCTGAATGCCCGAATAGGGAATCTGTGTCAAAACTTTGTTAGGAATTATGTGATCCTTACTAGCTGGAAGTAAGTGAGATGGGGCATGAAGTTATTTCTAGGAGTTGGACACATACCAAGTTTAGCTCAGTTCTGGGCATCTTTGAAATACCTATACAAACTTGTTCCTACATAGTAACTTGCAACTTTGAATGAGAATGTGCTTGCTTAGAGCAACGTGCTATATGTTGTGAATGCCCGAATTGGGAATCTGTGTCAAAACTTTTTTAGGAATTATGTGATCCTTACTAGCTGGAAGTAAGGGAGTTGGGGCATGAAGTTGTTTCTAGGAGTTGGACACATACCAAGTTTAGCTCAGTTCTGGGCATCTTTGAAATACCTATACAAACTTGTTCCTACATAGTAACTTGCAACTTTGAATGAGAATGTGCTTGCTTACAGCAACGTGCTATATGTTCTGAATGCCCCAATGGGAATCTGTGTCAAAACTTTGTTAGGAATTATGTGATCCACACTAGCTGGAAGTAAGGGAGATGGGGCATGAAGTTATTTCTAGGAGTTGGAGAAATACCAAGTTTAGCTCAGTTCTGGGCATCTTTGAAATACCTATACAAACTTGTTCCTACATAGTAACTTGCAACTTTGAATGAGAATGTGCTTGCTTACAGCAACGTGCTATATGTTCTGAATGCCCGAATTGGGAATCTTTGTCAAAACTTTGTTAGGAATTATGTGATCCTTACTAGCTGGAAGTAAGGGAGATGGGGCATGAAGTTATTTCTAGGAGTTGGACACATACCAAGTTTAGCTCAGTTCTGGGCATCTTTGAAATACCTATACAAACTTGTTCCTACATAGTAACTTGCAACTTTGAATGAGAATGTGCTTGCTTACAGCAACGTGCTATATGTTGTGAATGCCCGAATTGGGAATCTGTGTCAAAACTTTGTTAGGAATTATGTGATCCTTACTAGCTGGAAGTAAGGGAGTTGGGGCATGAAGTTGTTTCTAGGAGTTGGACACATACCAAGTTTAGCTCAGTTCTGGGCATCTTTGAAATACCTATACAAACTTGTTCCTACATAGTAACTTGCAACTTTGAATGAGAATGTGCTTGCTTACAGCAACGTGCTATATGTTCTCAATGCCCGAATTGAGAATCTGTGTCAAAACTTTGTTAGGAATTATGTGATCCTTACTAGCTGGAAGTAAGGGAGATGGGGCATGAAGTTATTTCTAGGAGTTGGACACATACCAAGTTTAGCTCAGTTCTGGGCATCTTTGAAATACCTATACAAACTTGTTCCTACATAGTAACTTGCAACTTTGAATGAGAATGTGCTTGCTTACAGCAACGTGCTATATGTTCTGAATGCCCGAATTGGGAATCTGTGTCAAAACTTTGTTAGGAATTATGTGATCCTTACTAGCTGGAAGTAAGGGAGTTGGGGCATGAAGTTGTTTCTAGGAGTTGGACACATACCATGTTTAGCTCAGTTCTGGGCATCTTTGAAATACCTATACAAACTTGTTCCTACATAGTAACTTGCAACATTGAATGAGAATGTGCTTGCTTACAGCAACGTGCTATATGTTCTGAATGCCCGAATTGGGAATCTGTGTCAAAACTTTGTTAGGAATTATGTGATCCTTACTAGCTGGAAGTAAGGGAGATGGGGCATGAAGTTATTTGTAGGAGTTGGACACATACCAAGTTTAGCTCAGTTCTGGGCATCTTTGAAATACCTATACAAACTTGTTCCTACATAGTAACTTGCACCTTTGAATGAGAATGTGCTTGCTTACAGCAACGTGCTATATGTTCTGAATGCCCGAATTGGGAATCTGTGTCAAAACTTTGTTAGGAATTATGTGATCCTTACTAGCTGGAAGTAAGAGAGTTGGGGCATGAAGTTGTTTCTAGGAGTTGGACACATACCACGTTTAGCTCAGTTCTGGGCATCGTTGAAATACCTATACAAACTTGTTCCTACATAGTAACTTGCAACTTTGAATGAGAATGTGCTTGCTTACAGCAACGTGCTATATGTTCTGAATGCCCGAATGGGAATCTGTGTCAAAACTTTGTTAGGAATTATGTGATCCTTTCTAGCTGGAAGTAAGGGAGATGGGGCATGAAGTTATTTCTAGGAGTTGGAGACATACCAAATTTAGCTCAGTTCTGGGCATCTTTGAAATACCTATACAAACTTGTTCCTACATAGTAACTTGCAACTTTGAATGAGAATGTGCTTGCTTACAGCAACGTGCTATATGTTCTGAATGCCCGAATTGGGAATCTGTGTCAAAACTTTGTTAGGAATTATGTGATCCTTACTAGCTGGAAGTAAGGGAGATGGGGCATGAAGTTATTTCTAGGAGTTGGACACATACCAAGTTTAGCTCAGTTCTGGGCATCTTTGAAATACCTATACAAACTTGTTCCTACATAGTAACTTGAAACTTTGAATGAGAATGTGCTTGCTTACAGCAACGTGCTATATGTTCTGAATGCCCGAATTGGGAATCTGTGTCAAAACTTTGTTAGGAATTATGTGATCCTTACTAGCTGGAAGTAAGGGAGATGGGGCATGAAGTTATTTCTAGGAGTTGGACACATACCAAGTTTAGCTCAGTTCTGGGCATCTTTGAAATACCTATACAAACTTGTTCCTACATAGTAACTTGCATCTTTGAATGAGAATGTGCTTGCTTACAGCAACGTGCTATATGTTGTGAATGCCCGAATTGGGAATCTGTGTCAAAACTTTGTTAGGAATTATGTGATCCTTACTAGCTGGAAGTAAGGGAGTTGGGGCATGAAGTTGTTTCTAGGAGTTGGACACATACCATGTTTAGCTCAGTTCTGGGCATCTTTGAAATACCTATACAAACTTGTTCCTACATAGTAAATTGCAACTTTGAATGAGAATGTGCTTGCTTACAGCAACGTGCTATATGTTCTGAATGCCCGAATTGGGAATCTGTGTCAAAACTTTGTTAGGAATTATGTGATCCTTACTAGCTGGAAGTAAGGGAGATGGGGCATGAAGTTATTTCTAGGAGTTGAAGACATACCAAATTTAGCTCAGTTCTGGGCATCTTTGAAATACCTATACAAACTTGTTCCTACATAGTAACTTGCAACTTTGAATGAGAATGTGCTTGCTTACAGCAACGTGCTATATGTTCTGAATGCCCGAATTGGGAATCTGTGTCAAAACTTTGTTAGGAATTATGTGATCCTTACTCGCTGGAAGTAAGGGAGATGGGGCATGAAGTTATTTCTAGGAGTTGGACACATTCAAAGTTTAGCTCAGTTCTGGGCATCTTTGAAATACCTATACAAACTTGTTCCTACATAGTAACTTGCAACTATGAATGAGAATGTGCTTGCTTACAGCAACGTGCTATATGTTCTGAATGCCCGAATTGGGAATCTGTGTCAAAACTTTGTTAGGAATTATGTGATCCTTACTAGCTGGAAGTAAGGGAGATGGGGCATGAAGTTATTTCTAGGAGTTGGACAAATACCAAGTTTAGCTCAGTTCTGGGCATCTTTGAAATACCTATACAAACTTGTTCCTACATAGTAACTTGCAACTTTGAATGAGAATGTGCTTGCTTACAGCAACGTGCTATATGTTCTGAATGCCCGAATAGGGAATCTGTGTCAAAACTTTGTTAGGAATTATGTGATCCTTACTAGCTGGAAGTAAGTGAGATGTGGCATGAAGTTATTTCTAGGAGTTGGACACATACCAAGTTTAGCTCAGTTCTGGGCATCTTTGAAATACCTATACAAACTTGTTCCTACATAGTAACTTGCAACTTTGAATGAGAATGTGCTTGCTTAGAGCAACGTGCTATATGTTGTGAATGCCCGAATTGGGAATCTGTGTCAAAACTTTGTTAGGAATTATGTGATCCTTACTAGCTGGAAGTAAGGGAGTTGGGGCATGAAGTTGTTTCTAGGAGTTGGACACATACCATGTTTAGCTCAGTTCTGGGCATCTTTGAAATACCTATACACACTTGTTCCTACATAGTAACTTGCAACTTTGAATGAGAATGTGCTTGCTTACAGCAACGTGCTATATGTTCTGAATGCCCGAATGGGAATCTGTGTCAAAACTTTGTTAGGAATTATGTGATCCACACTAGCTGGAAGTAAGGGAGATGGGGCATGAAGTTATTTCTAGGAGTTGGAGAAATACCAAGTTTAGCTCAGTTCTGGGCATCTTTGAAATACCTATACAAACTTGTTCCTACATAGTAACTTGCAACTTTGAATGAGAATGTGCTTGCTTACAGCAACGTGCTATATGTTCTGAATGCCCGAATTGGGAATCTGTGTCAAAACTTTGTTAGGAATTATATGATCCTTACTAGCTGGAAGTAAGGGAGTTTGGGCATGAAGTTGTTTCTAGGAGTTGGACACATACCAAGTTTAGCTCAGTTCAGGGCATCTTTGAAATACCTATACAAACTTGTTCCTACATAGTAACTTGCAACTTTGAATGAGAATGTGCTTGCTTACAGCAACGTGCTATATGTTCTGAATGCCCGAATTGGGAATCTGTGTCAAAACTTTGTTAGGAATTATGTGATCCACACTAGCTGGAAGTAAGGGAGATGGGGCATGAAGTTATTTCTAGGAGTTGGACACATACCAAGTTTAGCTCAGTTCTAGGCATCTTTGAAATACCTATACAAACTTGTTCCTACATAGTAACTTGCATCTTTGAATGAGAATGTGCTTGCTTACAGCAACGTGCTATATGTTCTGAATGCCCGAATGGGAATCTGTGTCAAAACTTTGTTAGGAATTATGTAATCCTTACTAGCTGGAAGTAAGGGAGATGGGGCATGAAGTTATTTCTAGGAGTTGGAGACATACCAAATTTAGCTCAGTTCTGGGCATCTTTGAAATACCTATACAAACTTGTTCCTACATAGTAACTTGCAACTTTGAATGAGAATGTGCTTGCTTACAGCAACGTGCTATATGTTCTGAATGCCCGAATTGGGAATCTGTGTCAAAACTTTGTTAGGAATTATGTGATCCTTACTAGCTGGAAGTAAGGGAGATGGGGCATGAAGTTATTTCTAGGAGTTGGACACATACAACGTTTAGCTCAGTTCTGGGCATCTTTAAAATACCTATACAAACTTGTTCCTACATAGTAACTTGCAACTTTGAATGAGAATGTGCTTGCTTACAGCAACGTGCTATATGTTCTGAATGCCCGAATTGGGAATCTGTGTCAAAACTTTGTTAGGAATTATGTGATCCTTACTAGCTGGAAGTAAGGGAGATGGGGCATGAAGTTATTTCTAGGAGTTGGACACATACAAAGTTTAGCTCAGTTCTGGGAATCTTTGAAATACCTATACAAACTTGTTCCTACATAGTAACTTGCAACTTTGAATGAGAATGTGCTTGCTTACAGCAACGTGCTATATGTTCTGAATGCCCGAATAGGGAATCTGTGTCAAAACTTTGTTAGGAATTATGTGATCCTTACTAGCTGGAAGTAAGGGAGTTGGGGCATGAAGTTGTTTCTAGGAGTTGGACACATACCATGTTTAGCTCAGTTCTGGGCATCTTTGAAATACCTATACAAACTTGTTCCTACATAGTAACTTGCAACTTTGAATGAGAATGTGCTTGCTTACAGCAACGTGCTATATGTTCTGAATGCCCGAATTGGGAATCTGTGTCAAAACTTTGTTAGGAATTATGTGATCCTTACTAGCTGGAAGTAAGGGAGATGGGGCATGAAGTTATTTGTAGGAGTTGGACACATACCAAGTTTAGCTCAGTTCTGGGCATCTTTGAAATACCTATACAAACTTGTTCCTACATAGTAACTTGCAACTTTGAATGAGAATGTGCTTGCTTACAGCAACGTGCTATATGTTCTGAATGCCCGAATTGGGAATCTGTGTCAAAACTTTGTTAGGAATTATGTGATCCTTACTCGCTGGAAGTAAGGGAGATGGGGCATGAAGTTATTTCTAGGAGTTGGACACATACAAAGTTTAGCTCAGTTCTGGGCATCTTTGAAATACCTATACAAACTTGTTCCTACATAGTAACTTGCAACTTTGAATGAGAATGTGCTTGCTTACAGCAACGTGCTATATGTTCTGAATGCCCGAATTGGGAATCTGTGTCAAAACTTTGTTAGGAATTATGTGATCCTTACTAGCTGGAAGTAAGGGAGATGGGGCATGAAGTTATTTCTAGGAGTTGGACAAATACCAAGTTTAGCTCAGTTCTGGGCATCTTTGAAATACCTATACAAACTTGTTCCTACATAGTAACTTGCAACTTTGAATGAGAATGTGCTTGCTTACAGCAACGTGCTATATGTTCTGAATGCCCGAATAGGGAATCTGTGTCAAAACTTTGTTAGGAATTATGTGATCCTTACTAGCTGGAAGTAAGTGAGATGGGGCATGAAGTTATTTCTAGGAGTTGGACACATACAAAGTTTAGCTCAGTTCTGGGCATCTTTGAAATACCTATACAAACTTGTTCCTACATAGTAACTTGCAACTTTGAATGAGAATGTGCTTGCTTAGAGCAACGTGCTATATGTTCTGAATGCCCGAATGGGAATCTGTGTCAAAACTTTGTTAGGAATTATGTGATCCTTACTAGCTGGAAGTAAGGGAGATGGGGCATGAAGTTATTTCTAGGTGTTGGAGACATACCAAGTTTAGCTCAGTTCTGGGCATCTTTGAAATACCTATACAAACTTGTTCCTACATAGTAACTTGCATCTTTGAATGAGAAAGTGCTTGCTTACAGCAACGTGCTATATGTTATGAATGCCCGAATGGGAATCTGTGTCAAAACTTTGTTAGGAATTATGTGATCCTTACTATCTGGAAGTAACTGAGATGGGCCATGAAGTTATTTCTAGGAGTTGGACACATACCAAGTTTAGCTCAGTTCTGGGCATCTTTGAAATACCTATACAAACTTGTTCCTACATAGTAACTTGCATCTTTGAATGAGAATGTGCTTGCTTACAGCAACGTGCTATATGTTCTGAAAGCCCGAATTGGGAATCTGTGTCAAATCTTTGTTAGGAATTATGTGATCCTTACTAGCTGGAAGTAAGGGAGTTGTGGCATGAAGTTATTTCTAGGAGTTGGACACATACCAAGTTTAGCTCAGTTCTGGGCATCTTTGAAATACCTATACAAACTTGTTCCTACATAGTAATTTGCATCTTTGAATGAGAATGTGCTTGCTTACAGCAACGTGCTATATGTTGTGAATGCCCGAATAGGGAATCTGTGTCAAAACTTTGTTAGGAATTATGTGATCCTTACTAGCTGGAAGTAAGGGAGATGGGGCATGAAGTTATTTCTAGGAGTTGAACAAATACCATGTTTAGCTCAGTTCTGGGCATCTTTGAAATACCTATGCAAACTTGTTCCTACATATTAACTTGCAACTTTGAATGAGAATGTGCTTTCTTACAGCAACGTGCTATATGTTCTGAATGCCCGAATTGGGAATCTGTGTCAAAACTTTGTTAGGAATTATGTGATCCTTACTAGCTGGAAGTAAGGGAGATGGGGCATGAAGTTATTTCTAGGAGTTGGACACATACCAAGTTTAGCTCAGATCTGGGCATCTTTGAAATACCGATACAAACTTGTTCCTACATAGTAACTTGCAACTTTGAATGAGAATGTGCTTGCTTACAGCAACGTGCTATATGTTCTGAATGCCCGAATTGGGAATCTGTGTCAAAACTTTGTTAGGAATTATGTGATCCTTAGTAGCTGGAAGTAAGGGAGATGGGGCATGAAGTTATTTCTAGGAGTTGGACACATACCAAGTTTAGCTCAGTTCTGGGCATCTTTGAAATACCTATACAAACTTGTTCCTACATAGTAACTTGCAACTTTGAATGAGAATGTGCTTGCTTACAGCAACGTGCTATATGTTGTGAATGCCCGAATTGGGAATCTGTGTCAAAACTTTGTTAGGAATTATGTGATCCTTACTAGCTGGAAGTAAGGGAGTTGGCGCATGAAGTTGTTTCTAGGAGTTGGACACATACCATGTTTAGCTCAGTTCTGGGCATCTTTGAAATACCTATACAAACTTGTTCCTACATAGTAACTTGCAACTTTGAATGAGAATGTGCTTGCTTACAGCAACGTGCTATATGTTCTGAATGCCCGAATTGGGAATCTGTGTCAAAACTTTGTTAGGAATTATGTGATCCTTACTAGCTGGAAGTAAGGGAGTTGGGGCATGAAGTTATTTCTAGGAGTTGGACACATACCAAGTTTAGCTCAGTTCTGGGCATCTTTGAAAGTCCTATTCAAACTTGTTCCTACATAGTAACTTGCAACTTTGAATGAGAATGTGCTTGCTTACAGCAACGTGCTATATGTTCTGAATGCCCGAATTGGGAATCTGTGTCAAAACTTTGTTAGGAATTATGTGATCCTTACTAGCTGGAAGTAAGGGAGATGGGGCATGAAGTTATTTCTAGGAGTTGGACACATACCAAGTTTAGCTCAGTTCTGGGCATCTTTGAAGTACCTATACAAACTTGTTCCTACATAGTAACTTGCAACTTTGAATGAGAATGTGCTTGCTTACAGCAACGTGCTATATGTTCTGAATGCCCGAATTGGGAATCTGTGTCAAAACTTTGTTAGGAATTATGTGATCCTTACTAGCTTGAAGTAAGGGAATTGGGGCATGAAGTTATTTCTAGGAGTTGGACACATACCAAGTTTAGCTCAGTTCTGGACATCTTTGAAATACCTATACAAACTTGTTCCTACATAGTAACTTGCAACTTTGAATGAGAATGTGCTTTCTTACAGCAAGGTGCTATATGTTCTGAATGCCCGAATTGGAAATCTGTGTCAAAACTTTGTTAGGAATTATGTGATCCTTACTAGCTGGAAGTAAGGGAGTTGGGGCATGAAGTTATTTGTAGGAGTTGGACACATACCAAGTTTAGCTCAGTTCTGGGCATCTTTGAAAGTTCTATTCAAACTTGTTCCTACATAGTAACTTGCAACTTTGAATGAGAATGTGCTTGCTTACATCAACGTGCTATATGTTCTGAATGCCCGAATTGGGAATCTGTGTCAAATCTTTGTTAGGAATTATGTGATCCTTACTAGCTGTAAGTAAGGGAGATGGGGCATGAAGTTATTTCTAGGAGTTGGACACATACCAAGTTTAGCTCAGTTCTGGGCATCTTTGAAATACCTATACAAACTTGTTCCTACATATTAACTTGCAACTTTGAATGAGAATGTGCTTTCTTACAGCAACGTGCTATATGTTCTGAATGCCCGAATTGGGAATCTGTGTCAAAACTTTGTTAGGAATTATGTGATCCTTACTAGCTGGAAGTAAGGGAGATGGGGCATGAAGTTATTTCTAGGAGTTGGACACATACAACGTTTAGCTCAGTTCTGGGCATCTTTGAAATACCTATACAAACTTGTTCCTACATAGTAACTTGCAACTTTGAATGAGAATGTGCTTGCTTACAGCAACGTGCTATATGTTCTGAATGCCCGAATTGGGAATCTGTGTCAAAACTTTGTTAGGAATTATGTGATCCTTACTAGCTGGAAGTAAGGGAGATGGGGCATGAAGTTATTTCTAGGAGTTGGACACATACCAAGTTTAGCTCAGTTCTGGGCATCTTTGAAAACCTATACAAACTTGTTCCTACATAGTAACTTGCAACTTTGAATGAGAATGTGCTTGCTTACAGCAACGTGCTATATGTTCTGAATGCCCGAATAGGGAATCTGTGTCAAAACTTTGTTAGGAATTATGTGATCCTTACTAGCTGGAAGTAAGTGAGATGGGGCATGAAGTTATTTCTAGGAGTTGGACACACACCAAGTTTAGCTCAGTTCTGGGCATCTTTGAAATACCTATACAAACTTGTTCCTACATAGTAACTTGCAACTTTGAATGAGAATGTGCTTGCTTAGAGCAACGTGCTATATGTTGTGAATGCCCGAATTGGGAATCTGTGTCAAAAATTTTTAGGAATTATGTGATCCTTACTAGCTGGAAGTAAGGGAGTTGGCGCATGAAGTTGTTTCTAGGAGTTGGACACATTCCAAGTTTAGCTCAGTTCTGGGCATCTTTGAAATACCTATACAAACTTGTTCCTACATAGTAACTTGCAACTTTGAATGAGAATGTGCTTGCTTACAGCAACGTGCTATATGTTCTGAATGCCCCAATGGGAATCTGTGTCAAAACTTTGTTAGGAATTATGTGATCCACACTAGCTGGAAGTAAGGGAGATGGGGCATGAAGTTATTTCTAGGAGTTGGAGAAATACCAAGTTTAGCTCAGTTCTGGGCATCTTTGAAATACCTATACAAACTTGTTCCTACATAGTAACTTGCAACTTTGAATGAGAATGTGCTTGCTTACAGCAACGTGCTATATGTTCTGAATGCCCGAATTGGGAATCTGTGTCAAAACTTTGTTAGGAATTATGTGATCCTTACTAGCTGGAAGTAAGGGAGATGGGGCATGAAGTTATTTCTAGGAGTTGGACACATACCAAGTTTAGCTCAGTTCTGGGCATCTTTGAAATACCTATACAAACTTGTTCCTACATAGTAACTTGCAACTTTGAATGAGAATGTGCTTGCTTACAGCAACGTGCTATATGTTCTGAATGCCCGAATTGGGAATCTGTGTCAAAACTTTGTTAGGAATTATGTGATCCACACTAGCTGGAAGTAAGGGAGATGGGGCATGAAGTTATTTCTAGGAGTTGGACACATACCAAGTTTAGCTCAGATCTGGGCATCTTTGAAATACCTATACAAACTTGTTCCTACATAGTAACTTGCAACTTTGAATGAGAATGTGCTTGCTTACAGCAACGTGCTACATGTTCTGAATGCCCGAATTGGGAATCTGTGTCAAAACTTTGTTAGGAATTATGTGATCCTTACTAGCTGGAAGTAAGGGAGATGGGGCATGAAGTTATTTCTAGGAGTTGGACACATACCAAGTTTAGCTCAGTTCTGGGCATCTTTGAAATACCTATACAAACTTGTTCCTACATAGTAACTTGCAACTTTCAATGAGAATGTGCTTGCTTACAGCAACGTGCTATATGTTCTGAATGCCCGAATTGGGAATCTGTGTCAAAACTTTGTTAGGAATTATGTGATCCTTACTAGCTGGAAGTAAGGGAGTTGGGGCATGAAGTTGTTTCTAGGAGTTGGACACATACCATGTTTAGCTCAGTTCTGGGCATCTTTGAAATACCTATACAAACTTGTTCCTACATAGTAACTTGCAACTTTGAATGAGAATGTGCTTGCTTACAGCAACGTGCTATATGATCTGAATGCCTGAATTGGGAATCTGTGTCAAAACTTTGTTAGGAATTATGTGATCCTTACTAGCTGGAAGTAAGGGAGATGGGGCATGAAGTTATTTCTAGGAGTTGGACACATACCAAGTTTAGCTCAGTTCTGGGCATCTTTGAAATACCTATACAAACTTGTTCTTACATAGTAACTTGCATCTTTGAATGAGAATGTGCTTGCTTACAGCAACGTGCTATATGTTGTGAATGCCCGAATTGGGAATCTGTGTCAAAACTTTGTTAGGAATTATGTGATCCTTACGAGCTGGAAGTATGGGAGTTGGGGCATGAAGTTGTTTCTAGGAGTTGGACACATACCATGTTTAGCTCAGTTCTGGGCATCTTTGAAATACCTATACAAACTTGTTCCTACATAGTAACTTGCAACTTTGAATGAGAATGTGCTTGCTTACAGCAACGTGCTATATGTTCTGAATGCCCGAATGGGAATCTGTGTCAAAACTTTGTTAGGAATTATGTGATCCTTACTAGCTGGAAGTAAGGGAGATGGGGCATGAAGTTATTTCTAGGAGTTGGAGACATACCAAATTTAGCCCAGTTCTGGGCATCTTTGAAATACCTATACAAACTTGTTCCTACATAGTAACTTGCAACTTTGAATGAGAATGTGCTTGCTTACAGCAACGTGCTATATGTTCTGAATGCCCGAATGGGAATCTGTGTCAAAACTTTGTTAGGAATTATGTGATCCTTACTAGCTGGAAGTAAGGGAGATGGGGCATGAAGTTATTTCTAGGAGTTGGAGACATACCAAGTTTAGCTCAGTTCTGGGCATCTTTGAAATACCTATACAAACTTGTTCCTACATAGTAACTTGCAACTTTGAATGAGAATGTGCTTGCTTACAGCAACGTGCTTTATGTTCTGAATGCCCGAATTGGGAATCTGTGTCAAAACTTTGTTAGGAATTATGTGATCCTTACTAGCTGGAAGTAAGGGAGATGGGGCATGAAGTTATTTCTAGGAGTTGGACACATACCAAGTTTAGCTCAGATCTGGGCATCTTTGAAATACCTATACAAACTTGTTCCTACATAGTAACTTGCAACTTTGAATGAGAATGTGCTTTCTTACAGCAACGTGCTACATGTTCTGAATGCCCGAATTGGGAATCTGTGTCAAAACTTTGTTAGGAATTATGTGATCCTTACTAGCTGGAAGTAAGGGAGATGGGGCATGAAGTTATTTCTAGGAGTTGGACACATACCAAGTTTAGCTCAGATCTGGGCATCTTTGAAATACCGATACAAACTTGTTCCTACATAGTAACTTGCAACTTTGAATGAGAATGTGCTTGCTTACAGCAACGTGCTATATGTTCTGAATGCCCGAATTGGGAATCTGTGTCAAAACTTTGTTAGGAATTATGTGATCCTTAGTAGCTGGAAGTAAGGGAGATGGGGCATGAAGTTATTTCTAGGAGTTGGACACATACCATGTTTAGCTCAGTTCTGGGCATCTTTGAAATACCTATACAAACTTGTTCCTACATAGTAACTTGCAACTTTGAATGAGAATGTGCTTGCTTACAGCAACGTGCTATATGTTCTGAATGCCCGAATGGGAATCTGTGTCAAAACTTTGTTAGGAATTATGTGATCCTTACTAGCTGGAAGTAAGGGAGATGGGGCATGAAGTTATTTCTAGGTGTTGGAGACATACCAAGTTTAGCTCAGTTCTGGGCATCTTTGAAATACCTATACAAACTTGTTCCTACATAGTAACTTGCAACTTTGAATGAGAATGTGCTTGCTTACAGCAAGGTGCTTTATGTTCTGAATGCCCGAATTGGGAATCTGTGTCAAAACTTTGTTAGGAATTATGTGATCCTTACTAGCTGGAAGTAAGGGAGATGGGGCATGAAGTTATTTCTAGGAGTTGGACACATACCAAGTTTAGCTCAGATCTGGGCATCTTTGAAATACCTATACAAACTTGTTCCTACATAGTAACTTGCAACTTTGAATGAGAATGTGCTTGCTTACAGCAACGTGCTACATGTTCTGAATGCCCGAATTGGGAATCTGTGTCAAAACTTTGTTAGGAATTATGTGATCCTTACTAGCTGGAAGTAAGGGAGATGGGGCATGAAGTTATTTCTAGGAGTTGGACACATACCAAGTTTAGCTCAGTTCTGGGCATCTTTGAAATACCTATACAAACTTGTTCCTACATAGTAACTTGCAACTTTGAATGAGAATGTGCTTGCTTACAGCAACGTGCTATATGTTCTGAATGCCCGAATTGGGAATCGGTGTCAAAACTTTGTTAGGAATTATGTGATCCTTACTAGCTGGAAGTAAGGGAGGTGGGGCATGAAGTTATTTCTAGGAGTTGGACACATACCAAGTTTAGCTCAGTTCTGGGCATCTTTGAAATACCTATACAAACTTGTTCCTACATAGTAACATGCATCTTTGAATGAGAATGTGCTTGCTTACAGCAACGTGCTATATGTTGTGAATGCCCGAATTGGGAATCTGTGTCAAAACTTTGTTAGGAATTATGTGATCCTTACTAGCTGGAAGTAAGGGAGTTGGGGCATGAAGTTGTTTCTGGGAGTTGGACACATACCATGTTTAGCTCAGTTCTGGGCATCTTTGAAATACCTATACAAACTTGTTCCTACATAGTAACTTGCAACTTTGAATGAGAATGTGCTTGCTTACAGCAACGTGCTATATGTTCTGAATGCCCGAATGGGAATCTGAGTCAAAACTTTGTTAGGAATTATGTGATCCTTACTAGCTGGAAGTAAGGGAGATGGGGCATGAAGTTGTTTCTAGGAGTTGGACACATACCATGTTTAGCTCAGTTCTGGGCATCTTTGAAATACCTATACAAACTTGTTCCTACATAGTAACTTGCAACTTTGAATGAGAATGTGCTTGCTTACAGCAACGTGCTATATGTTCTGAATGCCCGAATTGGGAATCTGTGTCAAATATTTGTTAGGAATTATGTGATCCTTACTAGCTGGAATTAAGGGAGTTGGGGCATGAAGTTATTTCTTGGAGTTGGACACATACCAAGTTTAGGTCAGTTCTGGGCATCTTTGAAATACCTATACAAACTTGTTCCTACATAGTAACTTGCAACTTTGAATGAGAATGTGCTTGCTTACAGCAACGTGCTATATGTTCTGAATGCCCGAATTGGGAATCTGTGTCAAAACTTTGTTAGGAATTATGTGATCCTTACTAGCTGGAAGTAAGGGAGTTGGGGCATGAAGTTGTTTCTAGGAGTTGGACACATACCATGTTTAGCTCAGTTCTGGGCATCTTTGAAATACCTATACAAACTTGTTCCTACATAGTAACTTGCAACTTTGAATGAGAATGTGCTTGCTTACAGCAACGTGCTATATGTTCTGAATGCCCGAATGGGAATCTGTGTCAAAACTTTGTTAGGAATTATGTGATCCACACTAGCTGGAAGTAAGGGAGATGGGGCATGAAGTTATTTCTAGGAGTTGGAGAAATACCAAGTTTAGCTCAGTTCTGGGCATCTTTGAAATACCTATACAAACTTGTTCCTACATAGTAACTTGCAACTTTGAATGAGAATGTGCTTGCTTACAGCAACGTGCTATATGTTCTGAATGCCCGAATGGGAATCTGTGTCAAAACTTTGTTAGGAATTATGTGATCCTTACTAGCTGGAAGTAAGGGAGATGGGGCATGATGTTATTTCTAGGAGTTGGAGACATACCAAATTTAGCTCAGTTCTGGGCATCTTTGAAATACCTATACAAACTTGTTCCTACATAGTAACTTGCAACTTTGAATGAGAATGTGCTTGCTTACAGCAACGTGCTATATGTTCTGAATGCCCGAATTGGGAATCTGTGTCAAAACTTTGTTAGGAATTATGTGATCCTTACTAGCTGGAAGTAAGGGAGATGGGGCATGAAGTTATTTCTAGGAGTTGGACACATACAAAGTTTAGCTCAGTTCTGGGCATTTTTGAAATACCTATACAAACTTGTTCCTACATAGTAACTTGCAACTTTGAATGAGAATGTGCTTGCTTACAGCAACGTGCTATATGTTCTGAATGCCCGAATTGGGAATCAGTGTCAAAACTTTGTTAGGAATTATGTGATCCTTACTAGCTGGAAGTAAGGGAGATGGGGCATGAAGTTATTTCTAGGAGTTGGACACATACCAAGTTTAGCTCAGTTCTGGGCATCTTTGAAATACCTATACAAACTTGTTCCTACATAGTAACTTGCATCTTTGAATGAGAATGTGCTTGCTTACAGCAACGTGCTATATGTTGTGAATGCCCGAATTGGGAATCTGTGTCAAAACTTTGTTATGAATTATGTGATCCTTACTAGCTGGAAGTAAGGGAGTTGGGGCATGAAGTTGTTTCTAGGAGTTGGACACATACCATGTTTAGCTCAGTTCTGGGCATCTTTGAAATACCTATACAAACTTGTTCCTACATAGTAAATTGCAACTTTGAATCAGAATGTGCTTGCTTACAGCAACGTGCTATATGTTCTGAATGCCCGAATTGGGAATCTGTGTCAAAACTTTGTTAGGAATTATGTGATCCTTACTCGCTGGAAGTAAGGGAGATCGGGCATGAAGTTATTTCTAGGAGTTGGACACATACCAAGTTTAGCTCAGTTCTGGGCATCTTTGAAATACCTATACAAACTTGTTCCTACATAGTAACTTGCAACTTTGAATGAGAATGTGCTTGCTTACAGCAACGTGCTATATGTTCTGAATGCCCGAATTGGGAATCTGTGTCAAAACTTTGTTAGGAATTATGTGATCCTTACTAGCTGGAAGTAAGGGAGATGGGGCATGAAGTTATTTCTAGGAGTTGGACAAATACCAAGTTTAGCTCAGTTCTGGGCATCTTTGAAATACCTATACAAACTTGTTCCTACATAGTAACTTGCAACTTTGAATGAGAATGTGCTTGCTTACAGCAACGTGCTATATGTTCTGAATGCCCGAATAGGGAATCTGTGTCAAAACTTTGTTAGGAATTATGTGATCCTTACTAGCTGGAATTAATGAGATGGGGCATGAAGTTATTTCTAGGAGTTGGACACATACCAAGTTTAGCTCAGTTCTGGGCATCTTTGAAATACCTATACAAACTTGTTCCTACATAGTAACTTGCAACTTTGAATGAGAATGTGCTTGCTTAGAGCAACGTGCTATATGTTGTGAATGCCCGAATTGGGAATCTGTGTCAAAACTTTGTTAGGAATTATGTGATCCTTACTAGCTGGAAGTAAGGGAGTTGGGGCATGAAGTTGTTTCTAGGAGTTGGACACATACCATGTTTAGCTCAGTTCTGGGCATCTTTGAAATACCTATACAAACTTGTTCCTACATAGTAACTTGCAACTTTCAATGAGAATGTGCTTGCTTACAGCAACGTGCTATATGTTCTGAATGCCCGAATGGGAATCTGTGTCAAAACTTTGTTAGGAATTATGTGATCCACACTAGCTGGAAGTAAGGGAGATGGGGCATGAAGTTATTTCTAGGAGTTGGAGAAATACCAAGTTTAGCTCAGTTCTGGGCATCTTTGAAATACCTATACAAACTTGTTCCTACATAGTAACTTGCAACTTTGAATGAGAATGTGCTTGCTTACAGCAACGTGCTATATGTTCTGAATGCCCGAATTGGGAATCTGTGTCAAAACTTTGTTAGGAATTATATGATCCTTACTAGCTGGAAGTAAGGGAGTTTGGGCATGAAGTTGTTTCTAGGAGTTGGACACATACCAAGTTTAGCTCAGTTCTGGGCATCTTTGAAATACCTATACAAACTTGTTCCTACATAGTAACTTGCAACTTTGAATGAGAATGTGCTTGCTTACAGCAACGTGCTATATGTTCTGAATGCCCGAATTGGGAATCTGTGTCAAAACTTTGTTAGGAATTATGTGATCCTTACTAGCTGGAAGTAAGGGAGATGGGGCATGAAGTTATTTCTAGGAGTTGGACACATACCAAGTTTAGCTCAGTTCTGGGCATCTTTGAAATACCTATACAAACTTGTTCCTACATAGTTACTTGCATCTTTGAATGAGAATGTGCTTGCTTACAGCAACGTGCTATATGTTCTGAATGCCCGAATGGGAATCTGTGTCAAAACTTTGTTAGGAATTATGTAATCCTTACTAGCTGGAAGTAAGGGAGATGGGGCATGAAGTTATTTCTAGGAGTTGGAGACATACCAAATTTAGCTCAGTTCTGGGCATCTTTGAAATACCTATACAAACTAGTTCCTACATAGTAACTTGCAACTTTGAATGAGAATGTGCTTGCTTACAGCAACGTGCTATATGTTCTGAATGCCCGAATTGGGAATCTGTGTCAAAACTTTGTTAGGAATTATGTGATCCTTACTAGCTGGAAGTAAGGGAGATGGGGCATGAAGTTATTTCTAGGTGTTGGAGACATACCAAGTTTAGCTCAGTTCTGGGCATCTTTGAAATACCTATACAAACTTGTTCCTACATAGTAACTTGCAACTTTGAATGAGAATGTGCTTGCTTACAGCAACGTGCTTTATGTTCTGAATGCCCGAATTGGGAATCTGTGTCAAAACTTTGTTAGGAATTATGTGATCCTTACTAGCTGGAAGTAAGGGAGATGGGGCATGAAGTTATTTCTAGGAGTTGGACACATACCAAGTTTAGCTCAGATCTGGGCATCTTTGAAATACCTATACAAACTTGTTCCTACATAGTAACTTGCAACTTTGAATGAGAATGTGCTTGCTTACAGCAACGTGCTACATGTTCTGAATGCCCGAATTGGGAATCTGTGTCAAAACTTTGTTAGGAATTATGTGATCCTTACTAGCTGGAAGTAAGGGAGATGGGGCATGAAGTTATTTCTAGGAGTTGGACACATACCAAGTTTAGCTCAGTTCTGGGCATCTTTGAAATACCTATACAAACTTGTTCCTACATAGTAACTTGCAACTTTGAATGAGAATGTGCTTGCTTACAGCAACGTGCTATATGTTCTGAATGCCCGAATTTGGAATCGGTGTCAAAACTTTGTTAGGAATTATGTGATCCTTACTAGCTGGAAGTAAGGGAGATGGGGCATGAAGTTATTTCTAGGAGTTGGACACATACCAAGTTTAGCTCAGTTCTGGGCATCTTTGAAATACCTATACAAACTTGTTCCTACATAGTAACATGCATCTTTGAATGAGAATGTGCTTGCTTACAGCAACGTGCTATATGTTGTGAATGCCCGAATTGGGAATCTGTGTCAAAACTTTGTTAGGAATTATGTGATCCTTACTAGCTGGAAGTAAGGGAGTTGGGGCATGAAGTTGTTTCTGGGAGTTGGACACATACCATGTTTAGCTCAGTTCTGGGCATCTTTGAAATACCTATACAAACTTGTTCCTACATAGTAACTTGCAACTTTGAATGAGAATGTGCTTGCTTACAGCAACGTGCTATATGTTCTGAATGCCCGAATGGGAATCTGAGTCAAAACTTTGTTAGGAATTATGTGATCCTTACTAGCTGGAAGTAAGGGAGATGGGGCATGAAGTTGTTTCTAGGAGTTGGACACATACCATGTTTAGCTCAGTTCTGGGCATCTTTGAAATACCTATACAAACTTGTTCCTACATAGTAACTTGCAACTTTGAATGAGAATGTGCTTGCTTACAGCAACGTGCTATATGTTCTGAATGCCCGAATTGGGAATCTGTGTCAAATCTTTGTTAGGAATTATGTGATCCTTACTAGCTGGAATTAAGGGAGTTGGGGCATGAAGTTATTTCTTGGAGTTGGACACATACCAAGTTTAGGTCAGTTCTGGGCATCTTTGAAATACCTATACAAACTTGTTCCTACATAGTAACTTGCAACTTTGAATGAGAATGTGCTTGCTTACAGCAACGTGCTATATGTTCTGAATGCCCGAATTGGGAATCTGTGTCAAAACTTTGTTAGGAATTATGTGATCCTTACTAGCTGGAAGTAAGGGAGTTGGGGCATGAAGTTGTTTCTAGGAGTTGGACACATACCATGTTTAGCTCAGTTCTGGGCATCTTTGAAATACCTATACAAACTTGTTCCTACATAGTAACTTGCAACTTTGAATGAGAATGTGCTTGCTTACAGCAACGTGCTATATGTTCTGAATGCCCGAATGGGAATCTGTGTCAAAACTTTGTTAGGAATTATGTGATCCACACTAGCTGGAAGTAAGGGAGATGGGGCATGAAGTTATTTCTAGGAGTTGGAGAAATACCAAGTTTAGCTCAGTTCTGGGCATCTTTGAAATACCTATACAAACTTGTTCCTACATAGTAACTTGCAACTTTGAATGAGAATGTGCTTGCTTACAGCAACGTGCTATATGTTCTGAATGCCCGAATGGGAATCTGTGTCAAAACTTTGTTAGGAATTATGTGATCCTTACTAGCTGGAAGTAAGGGAGATGGGGCATGATGTTATTTCTAGGAGTTGGAGACATACCAAATTTAGCTCAGTTCTGGGCATCTTTGAAATACCTATACAAACTTGTTCCTACATAGTAACTTGCAACTTTGAATGAGAATGTGCTTGCTTACAGCAACGTGCTATATGTTCTGAATGCCCGAATTGGGAATCTGTGTCAAAACTTTGTTAGGAATTATGTGATCCTTACTAGCTGGAAGTAAGGGAGATGGGGCATGAAGTTATTTCTAGGAGTTGGACACATACAAAGTTTAGCTCAGTTCTGGGCATCTTTGAAATACCTATACAAACTTGTTCCTACATAGTAACTTGCAACTTTGAATGAGAATGTGCTTGCTTACAGCAACGTGCTATATGTTCTGAATGCCCGAATTGGGAATCAGTGTCAAAACTTTGTTAGGAATTATGTGATCCTTACTAGCTGGAAGTAAGGGAGATGGGGCATGAAGTTATTTCTAGGAGTTGGACACATACCAAGTTTAGCTCAGTTCTGGGCATCTTTGAAATACCTATACAAACTTGTTCCTACATAGTAACTTGCATCTTTGAATGAGAATGTGCTTGCTTACAGCAACGTGCTATATGTTGTGAATGCCCGAATTGGGAATCTGTGTCAAAACTTTGTTAGGAATTATGTGATCCTTACTAGCTGGAAGTAAGGGAGTTGGGGCATGAAGTTGTTTCTAGGAGTTGGACACATACCATGTTTAGCTCAGTTCTGGGCATCTTTGAAATACCTATACAAACTTGTTCCTACATAGTAAATTGCAACTTTGAATCAGAATGTGCTTGCTTACAGCAACGTGCTATATGTTCTGAATGCCCGAATTGGGAATCTGTGTCAAAACTTTGTTAGGAATTATGTGATCCTTACTAGCTGGAAGTAAGGGAGATGGGGCATGAAGTTATTTCTAGGAGTTGGAGACATACCAAATTTAGCTCAGTTCTGGGCATCTTTGAAATACCTATACAAACTTGTTCCTACATAGTAACTTGCAACTTTGAATGAGAATGTGCTTGCTTACAGCAACGTGCTATATGTTCTGAATGCCCGAATTGGGAATCTGTGTCAAAACTTTGTTAGGAATTATGTGATCCTTACTCGCTGGAAGTAAGGGAGATGGGGCATGAAGTTATTTCTAGGAGTTGGACACATACAAAGTTTAGCTCAGTTCTGGGCATCTTTGAAATACCTATACAAACTTGTTCCTACATAGTAACTTGCAACTTTGAATGAGAATGTGCTTGCTTACAGCAACGTGCTATATGTTCTGAATGCCCGAATTGGGAATCTGTGTCAAAACTTTGTTAGGAATTATGTGATCCTTACTAGCTGGAAGTAAGGGAGATGGGGCATGAAGTTATTTCTAGGAGTTGGACAAATACCAAGTTTAGCTCAGTTCTGGGCATCTTTGAAATACCTATACAAACTTGTTCCTACATAGTAACTTGCAACTTTGAATGAGAATGTGCTTGCTTACAGCAACGTGCTATATGTTCTGAATGCCCGAATAGGGAATCTGTGTCAAAACTTTGTTAGGAATTATGTGATCCATACTAGCTGGAATTAATGAGATGGGGCATGAAGTTATTTCTAGGAGTTGGACACATACCAAGTTTAGCTCAGTTCTGGGCATCTTTGAAATACCTATACAAACTTGTTCCTACATAGTAACTTGCAACTTTGAATGAGAATGTGCTTGCTTAGAGCAACGTGCTATATGTTGTGAATGCCCGAATTGGGAATCTGTGTCAAAACTTTGTTAGGAATTATGTGATCCTTACTAGCTGGAAGTAAGGGAGTTGGGGCATGAAGTTGTTTCTAGGAGTTGGACACATACCATGTTTAGCTCAGTTCTGGGCATCTTTGAAATACCTATACAAACTTGTTCCTACATAGTAACTTGCAACTTTCAATGAGAATGTGCTTGCTTACAGCAACGTGCTATATGTTCTGAATGCCCGAATGGGAATCTGTGTCAAAACTTTGTTAGGAATTATGTGATCCACACTAGCTGGAAGTAAGGGAGATGGGGCATGAAGTTATTTCTAGGAGTTGGAGAAATACCAAGTTTAGCTCAGTTCTGGGCATCTTTGAAATACCTATACAAACTTGTTCCTACATAGTAACTTGCAACTTTGAATGAGAATGTGCTTGCTTACAGCAACGTGCTATATGTTCTGAATGCCCGAATTGGGAATCTGTGTCAAAACTTTGTTAGGAATTATATGATCCTTACTAGCTGGAAGTAAGGGAGTTTGGGCATGAAGTTGTTTCTAGGAGTTGGACACATACCAAGTTTAGCTCAGTTCTGGGCATCTTTGAAATACCTATACAAACTTGTTCCTACATAGTAACTTGCAACTTTGAATGAGAATGTGCTTGCTTACAGCAACGTGCTATATGTTCTGAATTCCCGAATTGGGAATCTGTGTCAAAACTTTGTTAGGAATTATGTGATCCTTACTAGCTGGAAGTAAGGGAGATGGGGCATGAAGTTATTTCTAGGAGTTGGACACATACCAAGTTTAGCTCAGTTCTGGGCATCTTTGAAATACCTATACAAACTTGTTCCTACATAGTAACTTGCATCTTTGAATGAGAATGTGCTTGCTTACAGCAACGTGCTATATGTTCTGAATGCCCGAATGGGAATCTGTGTCAAAACTTTGTTAGGAATTATGTAATCCTTACTAGCTGGAAGTAAGGGAGATGGGGCATGAAGTTATTTCTAGGAGTTGGAGACATACCAAATTTAGCTCAGTTCTGGGCATCTTTGAAATACCTATACAAACTAGTTCCTACATAGTAACTTGCAACTTTGAATGAGAATGTGCTTGCTTACAGCAACGTGCTATATGTTCTGAATGCCCGAATTGGGAATCTGTGTCAAAACTTTGTTAGGAATTATGTGATCCTTACTAGCTGGAAGTAAGGGAGATGGGGCATGAAGTTATTTCTAGGAGTTGGACACATACAACGTTTAGCTCAGTTCTGGGCATCTTTAAAATACCTATACAAACTTGTTCCTACATAGTAACTTGCAACTTTGAATGAGAATGTGCTTGCTTACAGCAACGTGCTATATGTTCTGAATGCCCGAATTGGGAATCTGTGTCAAAACTTTGTTAGGAATTATGTGATCCTTACTAGCTGGAAGTAAGGGAGATGGGGCATGAAGTTATTTCTAGGAGTTGGACACATACAAAGTTTAGCTCAGTTCTGGGAATCTTTGAAATACCTATACAAACTTGTTCCTACATAGTAACTTGCAACTTTGAATGAGAATGTGCTTGCTTACAGCAACGTGCTATATGTTCTGAAGGCCCGAATAGGGAATCTGTGTCAAAACTTTGTTAGGAATTATGTGATCCTTACTAGCTGGAAGTAAGTGAGATGGGCCATGAAGTTATTTCTAGGAGTTGGACACATACCAAGTTTAGCTCAGTTCTGGGCATCTTTGAAATACCTATACAAACTTGTTCCTACATAGTAACTTGCAACTTTGAATGAGAATGTGCTTGCTTACAGCAACGTGCTATATGTTCTGAATGCCCGAATTGGGAATCTGTGTCAAAACTTTGTTAGGAATTATGTGATCCTTACTAGCTGGAAGTAAGGGAGTTGGGGCATGAAGTTGTTTCTAGGAGTTGGACACATACCATGTTTAGCTCAGTTCTGGGCATCTTTGAAATACCTATACAAACTTGTTCCTACATAGTAACTTGCAACTTTGAATGAGAATGTGCTTGCTTACAGCAACGTGCTATATGTTCTGAATGCCCGAATTGGGAATCTGTGTCAAAACTTTGTTAGGAATTATGTGATCCTTACTAGCTGGAAGTAAGGGAGATGGGGCATGAAGTTATTTGTAGGAGTTGGACACATACCAAGTTTAGCTCAGTTCTGGGCATCTTTGAAATACCTATACAAACTTGTTCCTACATAGTAACTTGCATCTTTGAATGAGAATGTGCTTGCTTACAGCAACGTGCTATATGTTGTGAATGCCCGAATTGGGAATCTGTGTCAAAACTTTGTTAGGAATTATGTGATCCTTACTAGCTGGAAGTAAGAGAGTTGGGGCATGAAGTTGTTTCTAGGAGTTGGACACATACCACGTTTAGCTCAGTTCTGGGCATCTTTGAAATACCTATACAAACTTGTTCCTACATAGTAACTTGCAACTTTGAATGAGAATGTGCTTGCTTACAGCAACGTGCTATATGTTCTGAATGCCCGAATGGGAATCTGTGTCAAAACTTTGTTAGGAATTATGTGATCCTTACTAGCTGGAAGTAAGGGAGATGGGGCATGAAGTTATTTCTAGGAGTTGGAGACATACCAAATTTAGCTCAGTTCTGGGCATCTTTGAAATACCTATACAAACTTGTTCCTACATAGTAACTTGCATCTTTGAATGAGAATGTGCTTGCTTACAGCAACGTGCTATATGTTCTGAATGCCCGAATTGGGAATCTGTGTCAAAACTTTGTTAGGAATTATGTGATCCTTACTAGCTGGAAGTAAGGGAGATGGGGCATGAAGTTATTTCTAGGAGTTGGACACATACAAAGTTTAGCTCAGTTCTGGGCATCTTTGAAATACCTATACAAACTTGTTCCTACATAGTAACTTGAAACTTTGAATGAGAATGTGCTTGCTTACAGCAACGTGCTATATGTTCTGAATGCCCGAATTGGGAATCTGTGTCAAAACTTTGTTAGGAATTATGTGATCCTTACTAGCTGGAAGTAAGGGAGTTGGGGCATGAAGTTGTTTCTAGGAGTTGGACACATACCATGTTTAGCTCAGTTCTGGGCATCTTTGAAATACCTATACAAACTTGTTCCTACATAGTAAATTGCAACTTTGAATCAGAATGTGCTTGCTTACAGCAACGTGCTATATGTTCTGAATGCCCGAATTGGGAATCTGTGTCAAAACTTTGTTAGGAATTATGTGATCCTTACTAGCTGGAAGTAAGGGAGATGGGGCATGAAGTTATTTCTAGGAGTTGGAGACATACCAAATTTAGCTCAGTTCTGGGCATCTTTGAAATACCTATACAAACTTGTTCCTACATAGTAACTTGCAACTTTGAATGAGAATGTGCTTGCTTACAGCAACGTGCTATATGTTCTGAATGCCCGAATTGGGAATCTGTGTCAAAACTTTGTTAGGAATTATGTGATCCTTACTCGCTGGAAGTAAGGGAGATGGGGCATGAAGTTATTTCTAGGAGTTGGACACATACAAAGTTTAGCTCAGTTCTGGGCATCTTTGAAATACCTATACAAACTTGTTCCTACATAGTAACTTGCAACTTTGAATGAGAATGTGCTTGCTTACAGCAACGTGCTATATGTTCTGAATGCCCGAATTGGGAATCTGTGTCAAAACTTTGTTAGGAATTATGTGATCCTTACTAGCTGGAAGTAAGGGAGATGGGGCATGAAGTTATTTCTAGGAGTTGGACACATACCAAGTTTAGCTCAGTTCTGGGCATCTTTGAAATACCTATACAAACTTGTTCCTACATAGTAACTTGCAACTTTGAATGAGAATGTGCTTGCTTAGAGCAACGTGCTATATGTTGTGAATGCCCGAATTGGGAATCTGTGTCAAAACTTTGTTAGGAATTATGTGATCCTTACTAGCTGGAAGTAAGGGAGTTGGGGCATGAAGTTGTTTCTAGGAGTTGGACACATACCATGTTTAGCTCAGTTCTGGGCATCTTTGAAATACCTATACAAACTTGTTCCTACATAGTAACTTGCAACTTTGAATGAGAATGTGCTTGCTTACAGCAACGTGCTATATGTTCTGAATGCCCGAATGGGAATCTGTGTCAAAACTTTGTTAGGAATTATGTGATCCACACTAGCTGGAAGTAAGGGAGATGGGGCATGAAGTTATTTCTAGGAGTTGGAGAAATACCAAGTTTAGCTCAGTTCTGGGCATCTTTGAAATACCTATACAAACTTGTTCCTACATAGTAACTTGCAACTTTGAATGAGAATGTGCTTGCTTACAGCAACGTGCTATATGTTCTGAATGCCCGAATTGGGAATCTGTGTCAAAACTTTGTTAGGAATTATATGATCCTTACTAGCTGGAAGTAAGGGAGTTTGGGCATGAAGTTGTTTCTAGGAGTTGGACACATACCAAGTTTAGCTCAGTTCTGGGCATCTTTGAAATACCTATACAAACTTGTTCCTACATAGTAACTTGCAACTTTGAATGAGAATGTGCTTGCTTACAGCAACGTGCTATATGTTCTGAATGCCCGAATTGGGAATCTGTGTCAAAACTTTGTTAGGAATTATGTGATCCTTACTAGCTGGAAGTAAGGGAGATGGGGCATGAAGTTATTTCTAGGAGTTGGACACATACCAAGTTTAGCTCAGTTCTGGGCATCTTTGAAATACCTATACAAACTTGTTCCTACATAGTAACTTGCATCTTTGAATGAGAATGTGCTTGCTTACAGCAACGTGCTATATGTTCTGAATGCCCGAATGGGAATCTGTTTCAAAACTTTGTTAGGAATTATGTAATCCTTACTAGCTGGAAGTAAGGGAGATGGGGCATGAAGTTATTTCTAGGAGTTGGAGACATACCTAATTTAGCTCAGTTCTGGGCATCTTTGAAATACCTATACAAACTTGTTCCTACATAGTAACTTGCAACTTTGAATGAGAATGTGCTTGCTTACAGCAACGTGCTATATGTTCTGAATGCCCGAATTGGGAATCTGTGTCAAAACTTTGTTAGGAATTATGTGATCCTTACTAGCTGGAAGTAAGGGAGATGGGGCATGAAGTTATTTCTAGGAGTTGGACACATACAACGTTTAGCTCAGTTCTGGGCATCTTTAAAATACCTATACAAACTTGTTCCTACATAGTAACTTGCAACTTTGAATGAGAATGTGCTTGCTTACAGCAACGTGCTATATGTTCTGAATGCCCGAATTGGGAATCTGTGTCAAAACTTTGTTAGGAATTATGTGATCCTTACTAGCTGGAAGTAAGGGAGATGGGGCATGAAGTTATTTCTAGGAGTTGGACACATACAAAGTTTAGCTCAGTTCTGGGAATCTTTGAAATACCTATACAAACTTGTTCCTACATAGTAACTTGCAACTTTGAATGAGAATGTGCTTGCTTACAGCAACGTGCTATATGTTCTGAATGCCCGAATAGGGAATCTGTGTCAAAACTTTGTTAGGAATTATGTGATCCTTACTAGCTGGAAGTAAGGGAGATGGGCCATGAAGTTATTTCTAGGAGTTGGACACATACCAAGTTTAGCTCAGTTCTGGGCATCTTTGAAATACCTATACAAACTTGTTCCTACATAGTAACTTGCATCTTTGAATGAGAATGTGCTTGCTTACAGCAACGTGCTGTATGTTCTGAAAGCCCGAATTGGGAATCTGTGTCAAAACTTTGTTAGGAATTATGTGATCCTTACTAGCTGGAAGTAAGGGAGTTGTGGCATGAAGTTATTTCTAGGAGTTGGACACATACCAAGTTTAGCTCAGTTCTGGGCATCTTTGAAATACCTATACAAACTTGTTCCTACATAGTAATTTGCATCTTTGAATGAGAATGTGCTTGCTTACAGCAACGTGCTATATGTTGTGAATGCCCGAATTGGGAATCTGTGTCAAAACTTTGTTGGGAATTATGTGATCCTTACTAGCTGGAAGTAAGGGAGATGGTGCATGAAGTTATTTCTAGGAGTTGAACAAATACCATGTTTAGCTCAGTTCTGGGCATCTTTGAAATACCTATGCAAACTTGTTCCTACATAGTAACTTGCAACTTTGAATGAGAATGTGCTTGCTTCCAGCAACGTGCTATATGTTCTGAATGCCCGAATTGGGAATCTGTGTCAAAACTTTGTTAGGAATTATGTGATCCTTACTAGCTGGAAGTAAGGGAGATGGGGCATGAAGTTATTTCTAGGAGTTGGACAGATACCAAGTTTAGCTCAGATCTGGGCATCTTTGAAATACCGATACAAACTTGTTCCTACATAGTAACTTGCAACTTTGAATGAGAATGTGCTTGCTTACAGCAACGTGCTATATGTTCTGAATGCCCGAATTGGGAATCTGTGTCAAAACTTTGTTAGGAATTATGTGATCCTTACTAGCTGGAAGTAAGGGAGATGGGGCATGAAGTTATTTCTAGGAGTTGGACACATACCAAGTTTAGCTCAGTTCTGGGCATCTTTGAAATACCTATACAAACTTGTTCCTACATAGTAACTTGCAACTTTGAATGAGAATGTGCTTGCTTACAGCAACGTGCTATATGTTGTGAATGCCCGAATTGGGAATCTGTGTCAAAACTTTGTTAGGAATTATGTGATCCTTACTAGCTGGAAGTAAGGGAGTTGGCGCATGAAGTTGTTTCTAGGAGTTGGACACATACCATGTTTAGCTCAGTTCTGGGCATCTTTGAAATACCTATACAAACTTGTTCCTACATAGTAACTTGCAACTTTGAATGAGAATGTGCTTGCTTACAGCAACGTGCTATATGTTCTGAATGCCCGAATTGGGAATCTGTGTCAAATCTTTGTTAGGAATTATGTGATCCTTACTAGCTGGAAGTAAGGGAGATGGGGCATGAAGTTATTTCTAGGAGTTGGACACATACCAAGTTTAGCTCAGTTCTGGGCATCTTTGAAATACCTATACAAACTTGTTCCTACATAGTAACTTGCATCTTTGAATGAGAATGTGCTTGCTTACAGCAACGTGCTATATGTTGTGAATCACCGAATTGGGAATCTGTGTCAAAACTTTGTTAGGAATTATGTGATCCTTACTAGCTGGAAGTAAGGGAGTTGGGGCATGAAGTTGTTTCTAGGAGTTGGACACATACCATGTTTAGCTCAGTTCTGGGCATCTTTGAAATACCTATACAAACTTGTTCCTACATAGTAACTTGCAACTTTGAATGAGAATGTGCTTGCTTACAGCAACGTGCTATATGTTCTGAATGCCCGAATGGGAATCTGTGTCAAAACTTTGTTAGGAATTATGTGATCCTTACTAGCTGGAAGTAAGGAAGATGGGGCATGAAGTTATTTCTAGGAGTTGGAGACATACCAAATTTAGCCCAGTTCTGGGCATCTTTGAAATACCTATACAAACTTGTTCCTACATAGTAACTTGCAACTTTGAATGAGAATGTGCTTGCTTACAGCAACGTGCTATATGTTCTGAATGCCCGAATGTGAATCTGTGTCAAAACTTTGTTAGGAATTATGTGATCCTTACTAGCTGGAAGTAAGGGAGATGGGGCATGAAGTTATTTCTAGGAGTTGGAGACATACCAAGTTTAGCTCAGTTCTGGGCATCTTTGAAATACGTATACAAACTTGTTCCTACATAGTAACTTGCAACTTTGAATGAGAATGTGCTTGCTTACAGCAACGTGCTATATGTTGCGAATGCCCGAATTGGGAATCTGTGTCAAAACTTTGTTAGGAATTATGTGATCCTTACTAGCTGGAAGTAAGGGAGTTGGGGCATGAAGTTGTTTCTAGGAGTTGGACACATACCATGTTTAGGTCAGTTCTGGGCATCTTTGAAATACCTATACAAACTTGTTCCTACATAGTAACTTGCAACTTTGAATGAGAATGTGCTTGCTTACAGCAACGTGCTATATGTTCTGAATGCCCGAATGGGAATCTGTGTCAAAAATTTGTTAGGAATTATGTGATCCTTACTAGCTGGAAGTAAGGGAGATGGGGCATGAAGTTATTTCTAGGAGTTGGAGACATACCAAGTTTAGCTCAGTTCTGGGCATCTTTGAAATACCTATACAAACTTGTTCCTACATAGTAACTTGCAACTTTGAATGAGAATGTGCTTGCTTACAGCAACGTGCTATATGTTCTGAATGCCCGAATTGGGAATCTGTGTCAAAACTTTGTTAGGAATTATGTGATCCTTACTAGCTGGAAGTAAGGGAGATGGGGCATGAAGTTATTTCTAGGAGTTGGACACATACCAAGTTTAGCTCAGTTCTGGGCATCTTTGAAATACCTATACAAACTTGTTCCTACATAGTAACTTGCAACTTTGAATGAGAATGTACTTGCTTACAGCAACGTGCTATATGTTCTGAATGCCCGAATTGGGAATCTGTGTCAAAACTTTGTTAGGAATTATGTGATCCTTACTAGCTGGAAGTAAGGAAGATGGGGCATGAAGTTATTTCTAGGAGTTGGAGACATACCAAATTTAGCCCAGTTCTGGGCATCTTTGAAATACCTATACAAACTTGTTCCTACATAGTAACTTGCAACTTTGAATGAGAATGTGCTTGCTTACAGCAACGTGCTATATGTTCTGAATGCCCGAATGTGAATCTGTGTCAAAACTTTGTTAGGAATTATGTGATCCTTACTAGCTGGAAGTAAGGGAGATGGGGCATGAAGTTATTTCTAGGAGTTGGAGACATACCAAGTTTAGCTCAGTTCTGGGCATCTTTGAAATACGTATACAAACTTGTTCCTACATAGTAACTTGCAACTTTGAATGAGAATGTGCTTGCTTACAGCAACGTGCTATATGTTGCGAATGCCCGAATTGGGAATCTGTGTCAAAACTTTGTTAGGAATTATGTGATCCTTACTAGCTGGAAGTAAGGGAGTTGGGGCATGAAGTTGTTTCTAGGAGTTGGACACATACCATGTTTAGGTCAGTTCTGGGCATCTTTGAAATACCTATACAAACTTGTTCCTACATAGTAACTTGCAACTTTGAATGAGAATGTGCTTGCTTACAGCAACGTGCTATATGTTCTGAATGCCCGAATGGGAATCTGTGTCAAAAATTTGTTAGGAATTATGTGATCCTTACTAGCTGGAAGTAAGGGAGATGGGGCATGAAGTTATTTCTAGGAGTTGGAGACATACCAAGTTTAGCTCTGTTCTGGGCATCTTTGAAATACCTATACAAACTTGTTCCTACATAGTAACTTGCAACTTTGAATGAGAATGTGCTTGCTTACAGCAACGTGCTATATGTTCTGAATGCCCGAATTGGGAATCTGTGTCAAAACTTTGTTAGGAATTATGTGATCCTTACTAGCTGGAAGTAAGGGAGATGGGGCATGAAGTTATTTCTAGGAGTTGGACACATACCAAGTTTAGCTCAGTTCTGGGCATCTTTGAAATACCTATACAAACTTGTTCCTACATAGTAACTTGCAACTTTGAATGAGAATGTACTTGCTTACAGCAACGTGCTATATGTTCTGAATGCCCGAATTGGGAATCTGTGTCAAAACTTTGTTAGGAATTATGTGATCCTTACTAGCTGGAAGTAAGGGAGATGGGGCATGAAGTTATTTCTAGGAGTTGGACACATACCAAGTTTAGCTCAGTTCTGGGCATCTTTGAAATACCTATACAAACTTGTTCCTACATAGTAACTTGCAACTTTGAATGAGAATGTGCTTGCTTACAGCAACGTGCTATATGTTCTGAATGCCCGAATTGGGAATCTGTGTCAAAACTTTGTTAGGAATTATGTGATCCTTACTAGCTGGAAGTAAGTGAGATGGGCCATGAAGTTATTTCTAGGAGTTGGACACATACCAAGTTTAGCTCAGTTCTGGGCATCTTTGAAATACCGATACAAACTTGTTCCTACATAGTAACTTGCAACTTTGAATGAGAATGTGCTTGCTTACAGCAACGTGCTACATGTTCTGAATGCCCGAATTGGGAATCTGTGTCAAAACTTTGTTAGGAATTATGTGATCCTTACTAGCTGGAAGTAAGGGAGATGGGGCATGAAGTAATTTCTAGGAGTTGGACACATACCAAGTTTAGCTCAGTTCTGGGCATCTTTGAAATACCTATACAAACTTGTTCCTACATAGTAACTTGCAACTTTGAATGAGAATGTGCTTGCTTACAGCAACGTGCTATATGTTCTGAATGCCCGAATTGGGAATCTGTGTCAAAACTTTGTTAGGAATTATGTGATCCTTACTAGCTGGAAGTAAGGGAGTTGGCGCATGAAGTTGTTTCTAGGAGTTGGACACATACCATGTTTAGCTCAGTTCTGGGCATCTTTGAAATACCTATACAAACTTGTTCCTACATAGTAACTTGCAACTTTGAATGAGAATGTGCTTGCTTACAGCAACGTGCTATATGTTCTGAATGCCCGAATTGGGAATCTGTGTCAAATCTTTGTTAGGAATTATGTGATCCTTACTAGCTGGAAGTAAGGGAGATGGGGCATGAAGTTATTTCTAGGAGTTGGACACATTCCAAGTTTAGCTCAGTTCTGGGCATCTTTGAAATACCTATACAAACTTGTTCCTACATAGTAACTTGCATCTTTGAATGAGAATGTACTTGCTTACAGCAACGTGCTATATGTTGTGAATGCCCGAATTGGGAATCTGTGTCAAAACTTTGTTAGGAATTATGTGATCCTTACTAGCTGGAAGTAAGGGAGTTGGGGCATGAAGTTGTTTCTAGGAGTTGGACACATACCATGTTTAGCTCAGTTCTGGGCATCTTTGAAATACCTATACAAACTTGTTCCTACATAGTAACTTGCAACTTTGAATGAGAATGTGCTTGCTTACAGCAACGTGCTATATGTTCTGAATGCCCGAATGGGAATCTGTGTCAAAACTTTGTTAGGAATTATGTGATCCTTACTAGCTGGAAGTAAGGGAGATGGGGCATGAAGTTATTTCTAGGAGTTGGAGACATACCAAGTTTAGCTCAGTTCTGGGCATCTTTGAAATACGTATACAAACTTGTTCCTACATAGTAACTTGCAACTTTGAATGAGAATGTGCTTGCTTACAGCAACGTGCTATATGTTCTGAATGCCCGAATTGGGAAACTGTGTCAAAACTTTGTTAGGAATTATGTGATCCTTACTAGCTGGAAGTAAGGGAGATGGGGCATGAAGTTATTTCTAGGAGTTGGACACATACCAAGTTTAGCTCAGATCTGGGCATCTTTGAAATACCTATACAAACTTGTTCCTACATAGTAACTTGCAACTTTGAATGAGAATGTGCTTGCTTACAGCAACGTGCTACATGTTCTGAATGCCCGAATTGGGAATCTGTGTCAAAACTTTGTTAGGAATTATGTGATCCTTACTACCTGGAAGTAAGGGAGATGAGGCATGAAGTTATTTCTAGGAGTTGGACACATACCAAGTTTAGCTCAGTTCTGGGCATCTTTGAAATACCTATACAAACTTGTTCCTACATAGTAACTTGCAACTTTGAATGAGAATGTGCTTGCTTACAGCAACGTGCTATATGTTGTGAATGCCCGAATTGGGAATCTGTGTCAAAACTTTGTTAGGAATTATGTGATCCTTACTAGCTAGAAGTAAGTGAGTTGGGGCATGAAGTTGTTTCTAGGAGTTGGACACATACCATGTTTAGGTCAGTTCTGGGCATCTTTGAAATACCTATACAAACTTGTTCCTACATAGTAACTTGCAACTTTGAATGAGAATGTGCTTGCTTACAGCAACGTGCTATATGTTCTGAATGCCCGAATGGGAATCTGTGTCAAAACTTTGTTAGGAATTATGTGATCCTTACTAGCTGGAAGTAAGGGAGATGGGGCATGAAGTTATTTCTAGGAGTTGGAGACATACCAAGTTTAGCTCAGTTCTGGGCATCTTTGAAATACCTATACAAACTTGTTCCTACATAGTAACTTGCAACTTTGAATGAGAATGTGCTTGCTTACAGCAACGTGCTATATGTTCTGAAAGCCCGAATTGGGAATCTGTGTCAAAACTTTGTTAGGAATTATGTGATCCTTACTAGCTGGAAGTAAGGGAGATGGGGCATGAAGTTATTTCTAGGAGTTGGACACATACCAAGTTTAGCTCAGTTCTGGGCATCTTTGAAATACCTATACAAACTTGTTCCTACATAGTAACTTGCAACTTTGAATGAGAATGTGCTTGCTTACAGCAACGTGCTATATGTTCTGAATGCCCGAATTGGGAATGTGTGTCAAAACTTTGTTAGGAATTATGTGATCCTTACTAGCTGGAAGTAAGGGAGATGGGGCATGAAGTTATTTCTAGGATTTGGACACATACCAAGTTTAGCTCAGTTCTGGGCATCTTTGAAATACCTATACAAACTTGTTCCTACATAGTAACTTGCAACTTTGAATGAGAATGTGCTTGCTTACAGCAACGTGCTATATGTTGTGAATGCCTGAATTGGGAATCTGTGTCAAAACTTTGTTAGGAATTATGTGATCCTTACTAGCTGGAAGTAAGGGAGTTGGGGAATGAAGTTGTTTCTAGGAGTTGGACACATACCATGTTTAGCTCAGTTCTGGGCATCTTTCAAATACCTATACAAACTTGTTCCTACATAGTAACTTGCAACTTTGAATGAGAATGTGCTTGCTTACAGCAACGTGCTATATGTTCTGAATGCCCGAATGGGAATCTGTGTCAAAACTTTGTTAGGAATTATGTGATCCTTACTAGCTGGAAGTAAGGGAGATGGGGCATGAAGTTATTTCTAGGAGTTGGAGACATACCAAATTTAGCTCAGTTCTGGGCATCTTTGAAATACATATACAAACTTGTTCCTACATAGTAACTTGCACCTTTGAATGAGAATGTGCTTGCTTACAGCAACGTGCTATATGTTCTGAATGCCCGAATTGGGAATCTGTGTCAAAACTTTGTTAGGAATTATGTGATCCTTACTAGCTGTAAGTAAGGGAGATGGGGCATGAAGTTATTTCTAGGAGTTGGACACATACAAAGTTTAACTCAGTTCTGGGCATCTTTGAAATACCTATACAAACTTGTTCCTACATAGTAACTTGCAACTTTGAATGAGAATGTGCTTGCTTACAGCAACGTGCTATATGTTCTGAATGCCCGAATTGGGAATCTGTGTCAAAACTTTGTTAGGAATTATGTGATCCTTACTAGCTGGAAGTAATGGACAAGGGGCATGAAGTTATTTCTAGGAGTTGGACACATACCAAGTTTAGCTCAGTTCTGGGCATCTTTGAAATACCTATACAAACTTGTTCCTACATAGTAACTTGCAACTTTGAATGAGAATGTGCTTGCTTAGAGCAACGTGCTATATGTTGTGAATGCCCGAATTGGGAATCTGTGTCAAAACTTTGTTAGGAATTATGTGATCCTTACTAGCTGGAAGTAAGGGAGTTGGGGCATGAAGTTGTTTCTAGGAGTTGGACACATACCATGTTTAGCTCAGTTCTGGGCATCTTTGAAATACCTATACAAACTTGTTCCTACATAGTAACTTGCAACTTTGAATGAGAATGTGCTTGCTTACAGCAACGTGCTATATGTTCTGAATGCCCGAATGGGAATCTGTGTCAAAACTTTGTTAGGAATTATGTGATCCTTACTAGCTGGAAGTAAGGAAGATGGGGCATGAAGTTATTTCTAGGAGTTGGAGACATACCAAATTTAGCCCAGTTCTGGGCATCTTTGAAATACCTATACAAACTTGTTCCTACATAGTAACTTGCAACTTTGAATGAGAATGTGCTTGCTTACAGCAAAGTGCTATATGTTCTGAATGCCCGAATGTGAATCTGTGTCAAAACTTTGTTAGGAATTATGTGATCCTTACTAGCTGGAAGTAAGGGAGATGGGGCATGAAGTTATTTCTAGGAGTTGGAGACATACCAAGTTTAGCTCAGTTCTGGGCATCTTTGAAATACGTATACAAACTTGTTCCTACATAGTAACTTGCAACTTTGAATGAGAATGTGCTTGCTTACAGCAACGTGCTATATGTTGTGAATGCCCGAATTGGGAATCTGTGTCAAAACTTTGTTAGGAATTATGTGATCCTTACTAGCTGGAAGTAAGGGAGATGGGGCATGAAGTTATTTCTAGGAGTTGGACACATACCAAGATTAGCTCAGATCTGGGCATCTTTGAAATACCTATACAAACTTGTTCCTACATAGTAACTTGCAACTTTGAATGAGAATGTGCTTGCTTACAGCAACGTGCTACATGTTCTGAATGCCCGAATTGGGAATCTGTGTCAAAACTTTGTTAGGAATTATGTGATCCTTACTACCTGGAAGTAAGGGAGATGAGGCATGAAGTTATTTCTAGGAGTTGGACACATACCAAGTTTAGCTCAGTTCTGGGCATCTTTGAAATACCTATACAAACTTGTTCCTACATAGTAACTTGCAACTTTGAATGAGAATGTGCTTGCTTACAGCAACGTGCTATATGTTGTGAATGCCCGAATTGGGAATCTGTGTCAAAACTTTGTTAGGAATTATGTGATCCTTACTAGCTAGAAGTAAGTGAGTTGGGGCATGAAGTTGTTTCTAGGAGTTGGACACATACCATGTTTAGGTCAGTTCTGGGCATCTTTGAAATACCTATACAAACTTGTTCCTACATAGTAACTTGCAACTTTGAATGAGAATGTGCTTGCTTACAGCAACGTGCTATATGTTGTGAATGCCCGAATTGGGAATCTGTGTCAAAACTTTGTTAGGAATTATGTGATCCTTACTAGCTGGAAGTAAGGGAGTTGGGGAATGAAGTTGTTTCTAGGAGTTGGACACATACCATGTTTAGCTCAGTTCTGGGCATCTTTCAAATACCTATACAAACTTGTTCCTACATAGTAACTTGCAACTTTGAATGAGAATGTGCTTGCTTACAGCAACGTGCTATATGTTCTGAATGCCCGAATGGGAATCTGTGTCAAAACTTTGTTAGGAATTATGTGATCCTTACTAGCTGGAAGTAAGGGAGATGGGGCATGAAGTTATTTCTAGGAGTTGGAGACATACCAAATTTAGCTCAGTTCTGGGCATCTTTGAAATACATATACAAACTTGTTCCTACATAGTAACTTGCACCTTTGAATGAGAATGTGCTTGCTTACAGCAACGTGCTATATGTTCTGAATGCCCGAATTGGGAATCTGTGTCAAAACTTTGTTAGGAATTATGTGATCCTTACTAGCTGTAAGTAAGGGAGATGGGGCATGAAGTTATTTCTAGGAGTTGGACACATACAAAGTTTAACTCAGTTCTGGGCATCTTTGAAATACCTATACAAACTTGTTCCTACATAGTAACTTGCAACTTTGAATGAGAATGTGCTTGCTTACAGCAACGTGCTATATGTTCTGAATGCCCGAATTGGGAATCTGTGTCAAAACTTTGTTAGGAATTATGTGATCCTTACTAGCTGGAAGTAATGGAGAAGGGGCATGAAGTTATTTCTAGGAGTTGGACACATACCAAGTTTAGCTCAGTGCTGGGCATCTTTGAAATACCTATACAAACTTGTTCCTACATAGTAACTTGCAACTTTGAATGAGAATGTGCTTGCTTAGAGCAACGTGCTATATGTTGTGAATGCCCGAATTGGGAATCTGTGTCAAAACTTTGTTAGGAATTATGTGATCCTTACTAGCTGGAAGTAAGGGAGTTGGGGCATGAAGTTGTTTCTAGGAGTTGGACACATACCATGTTTAGCTCAGTTCTGGGCATCTTTGAAATACCTATACAAACTTGTTCCTACATAGTAACTTGCAACTTTGAATGAGAATGTGCTTGCTTACAGCAACGTGCTATATGTTCTGAATGCCCGAATGGGAATCTGTGTCAAAACTTTGTTAGGAATTATGTGATCCTTACTAGCTGGAAGTAAGGGAGATGGGGCATGAAGTTATTTCTAGGAGTTGGAGACATACCAAATTTAGCTCAGTTCTGGGCATCTTTGAAATACATATACAAACTTGTTCCTACATAGTAACTTGCACCTTTGAATGAGAATGTGCTTGCTTACAGCAACGTGCTATATGTTCTGAATGCCCGAATTGGGAATCTGTGTCAAAACTTTGTTAGGAATTATGTGATCCTTACTAGCTGTAAGTAAGGGAGATGGGGCATGAAGTTATTTCTAGGAGTTGGACACATACAAAGTTTAACTCAGTTCTGGGCATCTTTGAAATACCTATACAAACTTGTTCCTACATAGTAACTTGCAACTTTGAATGAGAATGTGCTTGCTTACAGCAACGTGCTATATGTTCTGAATGCCCGAATTGGGAATCTGTGTCAAAACTTTGTTAGGAATTATGTGATCCTTACTAGCTGGAAGTAATGGAGAAGGGGCATGAAGTTATTTCTAGGAGTTGGACACATACCAAGTTTAGCTCAGTGCTGGGCATCTTTGAAATACCTATACAAACTTGTTCCTACATAGTAACTTGCAACTTTGAATGAGAATGTGCTTGCTTAGAGCAACGTGCTATATGTTGTGAATGCCCGAATTGGGAATCTGTGTCAAAACTTTGTTAGGAATTATGTGATCCTTACTAGCTGGAAGTAAGGGAGTTGGGGCATGAAGTTGTTTCTAGGAGTTGGACACATACCATGTTTAGCTCAGTTCTGGGCATCTTTGAAATACCTATACAAACTTGTTCCTACATAGTAACTTGCAACTTTGAATGAGAATGTGCTTGCTTACAGCAACGTGCTATATGTTCTGAATGCCCGAATGGGAATCTGTGTCAAAACTTTGTTAGGAATTATGTGATCCACACTAGCTGGAAGTAAGGGAGATGGGGCATGAAGTTATTTCTAGGAGTTGGAGAAATACCAAGTTTAGCTCAGTTCTGGGCATCTTTGAAATACCTATACAAACTTGTTCCTACATAGTAACTTGCAACTTTGAATGAGAATGTGCTTGCTTACAGCAACGTGCTATATGTTCTGAATGCCCGAATGTGAATCTGTGTCAAAACTTTGTTAGGAATTATGTGATCCTTACTAGCTGGTAGTAAGGGAGATGGGGCATGAAGTTATTTCTAGGAGTTGGAGACATACCAAGTTTAGCTCAGTTCTGGGCATCTTTGAAATACGTATACAAACTTGTTCCTACATAGTAACTTGCAACTTTGAATGAGAATGTGCTTGCTTACAGCAACGTGCTATATGTTGCGAATGCCCGAATTGGGAATCTGTGTCAAAACTTTGTTAGGAATTATGTGATCCTTACTAGCTGGAAGTAAGGGAGTTGGGGCATGAAGTTGTTTCTAGGAGTTGGACACATACCATGTTTAGGTCAGTTCTGGGCATCTTTGAAATACCTATACAAACTTGTTCCTACATAGTAACTTGCAACTTTGAATGAGAATGTGCTTGCTTACAGCAACGTGCTATATGTTCTGAATGCCCGAATGGGAATCTGTGTCAAAAATTTGTTAGGAATTATGTGATCCTTACTAGCTGGAAGTAAGGGAGATGGGGCATGAAGTTATTTCTAGGAGTTGGAGACATACCAAGTTTAGCTCAGTTCTGGGCATCTTTGAAATACCTATACAAACTTGTTCCTACATAGTAACTTGCAACTTTGAATGAGAATGTGCTTGCTTACAGCAACGTGCTATATGTTCTGAATGCCCGAATTGGGAATCTGTGTCAAAACTTTGTTAGGAATTATGTGATCCTTACTAGCTGGAAGTAAGGGAGATGGGGCATGAAGTTATTTCTAGGAGTTGGACACATACGAAGTTTAGCTCAGTTCTGGGCATCTTTGAAATACCTATACAAACTTGTTCCTACATAGTAACTTGCAACTTTGAATGAGAATGTACTTGCTTACAGCAACGTGCTATATGTTCTGAATGCCCGAATTGGGAATCTGTGTCAAAACTTTGTTAGGAATTATGTGATCCTTACTAGCTGGAAGTAAGGGAGATGGGGCATGAAGTTATTTCTAGGAGTTGGACACATACCAAGTTTAGCTCAGTTCTGGGCATCTTTGAAATACCTATACAAACTTGTTCCTACATAGTAACTTGCAACTTTGAATGAGAATGTGCTTGCTTACAGCAACGTGCTATATGTTCTGAATGCCCGAATTGGGAATCTGTGTCAAAACTTTGTTAGGAATTATGTGATCCTTACTAGCTGGAAGTAAGTGAGATGGGCCATGAAGTTATTTCTAGGAGTTGGACACATACCAAGTTTAGCTCAGTTCTGGGCATCTTTGAAATACCGATACAAACTTGTTCCTACATAGTAACTTGCAACTTTGAATGAGAATGTGCTTGCTTACAGCAACGTGCTACATGTTCTGAATGCCCGAATTGGGAATCTGTGTCAAAACTTTGTTAGGAATTATGTGATCCTTACTAGCTGGAAGTAAGGGAGATGGGGCATGAAGTAATTTCTAGGAGTTGGACACATACCAAGTTTAGCTCAGTTCTGGGCATCTTTGAAATACCTATACAAACTTGTTCCTACATAGTAACTTGCAACTTTGAATGAGAATGTGCTTGCTTACAGCAACGTGCTATATGTTCTGAATGCCCGAATTGGGAATCTGTGTCAAAACTTTGTTAGGAATTATGTGATCCTTACTAGCTGGAAGTAAGGGAGTTGGCGCATGAAGTTGTTTCTAGGAGTTGGACACATACCATGTTTAGCTCAGTTCTGGGCATCTTTGAAATACCTATACAAACTTGTTCCTACATAGTAACTTGCAACTTTGAATGAGAATGTGCTTGCTTACAGCAACGTGCTATATGTTCTGAATGCCCGAATAGGGAATCTGTGTCAAATCTTTGTTAGGAATTATGTGATCCTTACTAGCTGGAAGTAAGGGAGATGGGGCATGAAGTTATTTCTAGGAGTTGGACACATTCCAAGTTTAGCTCAGTTCTGGGCATCTTTGAAATACCTATACAAACTTGTTCCTACATAGTAACTTGCATCTTTGAATGAGAATGTACTTGCTTACAGCAACGTGCTATATGTTGTGAATGCCCGAATTGGGAATCTGTGTCAAAACTTTGTTAGGAATTATGTGATCCTTACTAGCTGGAAGTAAGGGAGTTGGGGCATGAAGTTGTTTCTAGGAGTTGGACACATACCATGTTTAGCTCAGTTCTGGGCATCTTTGAAATACCTATACAAACTTGTTCCTACATAGTAACTTGCAACTTTGAATGAGAATGTGCTTGCTTACAGCAACGTGCTATATGTTCTGAATGCCCGAATGGGAATCTGTGTCAAAACTTTGTTAGGAATTATGTGATCCTTACTAGCTGGAAGTAAGGAAGATGGGGCATGAAGTTATTTCTAGGAGTTGGAGACATACCAAATTTAGCCCAGTTCTGGGCATCTTTGAAATACCTATACAAACTTGTTCCTACATAGTAACTTGCAACTTTGAATGAGAATGTGCTTGCTTACAGCAACGTGCTATATGTTCTGAATGCCCGAATTGGGAATCTGTGTCAAAACTTTGTTAGGAATTATGTGATCCTTACTAGCTGGAAGTAAGTGAGATGGGCCATGAAGTTATTTCTAGGAGTTGGACACATACCAAGTTTAGCTCAGTTCTGGGCATCTTTGAAATACCGATACAAACTTGTTCCTACATAGTAACTTGCAACTTTGAATGAGAATGTGCTTGCTTACAGCAACGTGCTACATGTTCTGAATGCCCGAATTGGGAATCTGTGTCAAAACTTTGTTAGGAATTATGTGATCCTTACTAGCTGGAAGTAAGGGAGATGGGGCATGAAGTAATTTCTAGGAGTTGGACACATACCAAGTTTAGCTCAGTTCTGGGCATCTTTGAAATACCTATACAAACTTGTTCCTACATAGTAACTTGCAACTTTGAATGAGAATGTGCTTGCTTACAGCAACGTGCTATATGTTCTGAATGCCCGAATTGGGAATCTGTGTCAAAACTTTGTTAGGAATTATGTGATCCTTACTAGCTGGAAGTAAGGGAGTTGGCGCATGAAGTTGTTTCTAGGAGTTGGACACATACCATGTTTAGCTCAGTTCTGGGCATCTTTGAAATACCTATACAAACTTGTTCCTACATAGTAACTTGCAACTTTGAATGAGAATGTGCTTGCTTACAGCAACGTGCTATATGTTCTGAATGCCCGAATAGGGAATCTGTGTCAAATCTTTGTTAGGAATTATGTGATCCTTACTAGCTGGAAGTAAGGGAGATGGGGCATGAAGTTATTTCTAGGAGTTGGACACATTCCAAGTTTAGCTCAGTTCTGGGCATCTTTGAAATACCTATACAAACTTGTTCCTACATAGTAACTTGCATCTTTGAATGAGAATGTACTTGCTTACAGCAACGTGCTATATGTTGTGAATGCCCGAATTGGGAATCTGTGTCAAAACTTTGTTAGGAATTATGTGATCCTTACTAGCTGGAAGTAAGGGAGTTGGGGCATGAAGTTGTTTCTAGGAGTTGGACACATACCATGTTTAGCTCAGTTCTGGGCATCTTTGAAATACCTATACAAACTTGTTCCTACATAGTAACTTGCAACTTTGAATGAGAATGTGCTTGCTTACAGCAACGTGCTATATGTTCTGAATGCCCGAATGGGAATCTGTGTCAAAACTTTGTTAGGAATTATGTGATCCTTACTAGCTGGAAGTAAGGAAGATGGGGCATGAAGTTATTTCTAGGAGTTGGAGACATACCAAATTTAGCCCAGTTCTGGGCATCTTTGAAATACCTATACAAACTTGTTCCTACATAGTAACTTGCAACTTTGAATGAGAATGTGCTTGCTTACAGCAAAGTGCTATATGTTCTGAATGCCCGAATGTGAATCTGTGTCAAAACTTTGTTAGGAATTATGTGATCCTTACTAGCTGGAAGTAAGGGAGATGGGGCATGAAGTTATTTCTAGGAGTTGGAGACATACCAAGTTTAGCTCAGTTCTGGGCATCTTTGAAATACGTATACAAACTTGTTCCTACATAGTAACTTGCAACTTTGAATGAGAATGTGCTTGCTTACAGCAACGTGCTATATGTTCTGAATGCCCGAATTGGGAAACTGTGTCAAAACTTTGTTAGGAATTATGTTATCCTTACTAGCTGGAAGTAAGGGAGATGGGGCATGAAGTTATTTCTAGGAGTTGGACACATACCAAGTTTAGCTCAGATCTGGGCATCTTTGAAATACCTATACAAACTTGTTCCTACATAGTAACTTGCAACTTTGAATGAGAATGTGCTTGCTTACAGCAACGTGCTACATGTTCTGAATGCCCGAATTGGGAATCTGTGTCAAAACTTTGTTAGGAATTATGTGATCCTTACTACCTGGAAGTAAGGGAGATGAGGCATGAAGTTATTTCTAGGAGTTGGACACATACCAAGTTTAGCTCAGTTCTGGGCATCTTTGAAATACCTATACAAACTTGTTCCTACATAGTAACTTGCAACTTTGAATGAGAATGTGCTTGCTTACAGCAACGTGCTATATGTTGTGAATGCCCGAATTGGGAATCTGTGTCAAAACTTTGTTAGGAATTATGTGATCCTTACTAGCTAGAAGTAAGTGAGTTGGGGCATGAAGTTGTTTCTAGGAGTTGGACACATACCATGTTTAGGTCAGTTCTGGGCATCTTTGAAATACCTATACAAACTTGTTCCTACATAGTAACTTGCAACTTTGAATGAGAATGTGCTTGCTTACAGCAACGTGCTATATGTTCTGAATGCCCGAATGGGAATCTGTGTCAAAACTTTGTTAGGAATTATGTGATCCTTACTAGCTGGAAGTAAGGGAGATGGGGCATGAAGTTATTTCTAGGAGTTGGAGACATACCAAGTTTAGCTCAGTTCTGGGCATCTTTGAAATACCTATACAAACTTGTTCCTACATAGTAACTTGCAACTTTGAATGAGAATGTGCTTGCTTACAGCAACGTGCTATATGTTCTGAAAGCCCGAATTGGGAATCTGTGTCAAAACTTTGTTAGGAATTATGTGATCCTTACTAGCTGGAAGTAAGGGAGATGGGGCATGAAGTTATTTCTAGGAGTTGGACACATACCAAGTTTAGCTCAGTTCTGGGCATCTTTGAAATACCTATACAAACTTGTTCCTACATAGTAACTTGCAACTTTGAATGAGAATGTGCTTGCTTACAGCAACGTGCTATATGTTCTGAATGCCCGAATTGGGAATGTGTGTCAAAACTTTGTTAGGAATTATGTGATCCTTACTAGCTGGAAGTAAGGGAGATGGGGCATGAAGTTATTTCTAGGATTTGGACACATACCAAGTTTAGCTCAGTTCTGGGCATCTTTGAAATACCTATACAAACTTGTTCCTACATAGTAACTTGCAACTTTGAATGAGAATGTGCTTGCTTACAGCAACGTGCTATATGTTGTGAATGCCCGAATTGGGAATCTGTGTCAAAACTTTGTTAGGAATTATGTGATCCTTACTAGCTGGAAGTAAGGGAGTTGGGGAATGAAGTTGTTTCTAGGAGTTGGACACATACCATGTTTAGCTCAGTTCTGGGCATCTTTCAAATACCTATACAAACTTGTTCCTACATAGTAACTTGCAACTTTGAATGAGAATGTGCTTGCTTACAGCAACGTGCTATATGTTCTGAATGCCCGAATGGGAATCTGTGACAAAACTTTGTTAGGAATTATGTGATCCTTACTAGCTGGAAGTAAGGGAGATGGGGCATGAAGTTATTTCTAGGAGTTGGAGACATACCAAATTTAGCTCAGTTCTGGGCATCTTTGAAATACATATACAAACTTGTTCCTACATAGTAACTTGCACCTTTGAATGAGAATGTGCTTGCTTACAGCAACGTGCTATATGTTCTGAATGCCCGAATTGGGAATCTGTGTCAAAACTTTGTTAGGAATTATGTGATCCTTACTAGCTGTAAGTAAGGGAGATGGGGCATGAAGTTATTTCTAGGAGTTGGACACATACAAAGTTTAACTCAGTTCTGGGCATCTTTGAAATACCTATACAAACTTGTTCCTACATAGTAACTTGCAACTTTGAATGAGAATGTGCTTGCTTACAGCAACGTGCTATATGTTCTGAATGCCCGAATTGGGAATCTGTGTCAAAACTTTGTTAGGAATTATGTGATCCTTACTAGCTGGAAGTAATGGAGAAGGGGCATGAAGTTATTTCTAGGAGTTGGACACATACCAAGTTTAGCTCAGTTCTGGGCATCTTTGAAATACCTATACAAACTTGTTCCTACATAGTAACTTGCAACTTTGAATGAGAATGTGCTTGCTTAGAGCAACGTGCTATATGTTGTGAATGCCCGAATTGGGAATCTGTGTCAAAACTTTGTTAGGAATTATGTGATCCTTACTAGCTGGAAGTAAGGGAGTTGGGGCATGAAGTTGTTTCTAGGAGTTGGACACATACCATGTTTAGCTCAGTTCTGGGCATCTTTGAAATACCTATACAAACTTGTTCCTACATAGTAACTTGCAACATTGAATGAGAATGTGCTTGCTTACAGCAACGTGCTATATGTTCTGAATGCCCGAATGGGAATCTGTGTCAAAACTTTGTTAGGAATTATGTGATCCTTACTAGCTGGAAGTAAGGAAGATGGGGCATGAAGTTATTTCTAGGAGTTGGAGACATACCAAATTTAGCCCAGTTCTGGGCATCTTTGAAATACCTATACAAACTTGTTCCTACATAGTAACTTGCAACTTTGAATGAGAATGTGCTTGCTTACAGCAAAGTGCTATATGTTCTGAATGCCCGAATGTGAATCTGTGTCAAAACTTTGTTAGGAATTATGTGATCCTTACTAGCTGGAAGTAAGGGAGATGGGGCATGAAGTTATTTCTAGGAGTTGGAGACATACCAAGTTTAGCTCAGTTCTGGGCATCTTTGAAATACGTATACAAACTTGTTCCTACATAGTAACTTGCAACTTTGAATGAGAATGTGCTTGCTTACAGCAACGTGCTATATGTTGTGAATGCCCGAATTGGGAATCTGTGTCAAAACTTTGTTAGGAATTATGTGATCCTTACTAGCTGGAAGTAAGGGAGATGGGGCATGAAGTTATTTCTAGGAGTTGGACACATACCAAGATTAGCTCAGATCTGGGCATCTTTGAAATACCTATACAAACTTGTTCCTACATAGTAACTTGCAACTTTGAATGAGAATGTGCTTGCTTACAGCAACGTGCTACATGTTCTGAATGCCCGAATTGGGAATCTGTGTCAAAACTTTGTTAGGAATTATGTGATCCTTACTACCTGGAAGTAAGGGAGATGAGGCATGAAGTTATTTCTAGGAGTTGGACACATACCAAGTTTAGCTCAGTTCTGGGCATCTTTGAAATACCTATACAAACTTGTTCCTACATAGTAACTTGCAACTTTGAATGAGAATGTGCTTGCTTACAGCAACGTGCTATATGTTGTGAATGCCCGAATTGGGAATCTGTGTCAAAACTTTGTTAGGAATTATGTGATCCTTACTAGCTAGAAGTAAGTGAGTTGGGGCATGAAGTTGTTTCTAGGAGTTGGACACATACCATGTTTAGGTCAGTTCTGGGCATCTTTGAAATTCCTATACAAACTTGTTCCTACATAGTAACTTGCAACTTTGAATGAGAATGTGCTTGCTTACAGCAACGTGCTATATGTTGTGAATGCCCGAATTGGGAATCTGTGTCAAAACTTTGTTAGGAATTATGTGATCCTTACTAGCTGGAAGTAAGGGAGTTGGGGAATGAAGTTGTTTCTAGGAGTTGGACACATACCATGTTTAGCTCAGTTCTGGGCATCTTTCAAATACCTATACAAACTTGTTCCTACATAGTAACTTGCAACTTTGAATGAGAATGTGCTTGCTTACAGCAACGTGCTATATGTTCTGAATGCCCGAATGGGAATCTGTGTCAAAACTTTGTTAGGAATTATGTGATCCTTACTAGCTGGAAGTAAGGGAGATGGGGCATGAAGTTATTTCTAGGAGTTGGAGACATACCAAATTTAGCTCAGTTCTGGGCATCTTTGAAATACATATACAAACTTGTTCCTACATAGTAACTTGCACCTTTGAATGAGAATGTGCTTGCTTACAGCAACGTGCTATATGTTCTGAATGCCCGAATTGGGAATCTGTGTCAAAACTTTGTTAGGAATTATGTGATCCTTACTAGCTGTAAGTAAGGGAGATGGGGCATGAAGTTATTTCTAGGAGTTGGACACATACAAAGTTTAACTCAGTTCTGGGCATCTTTGAAATACCTATACAAACTTGTTCCTACATAGTAACTTGCAACTTTGAATGAGAATGTGCTTGCTTACAGCAACGTGCTATATGTTCTGAATGCCCGAATTGGGAATCTGTGTCAAAACTTTGTTAGGAATTATGTGATCCTTACTAGCTGGAAGTAATGGAGAAGGGGCATGAAGTTATTTCTAGGAGTTGGACACATACCAAGTTTAGCTCAGTGCTGGGCATCTTTGAAATACCTATACAAACTTGTTCCTACATAGTAACTTGCAACTTTGAATGAGAATGTGCTTGCTTAGAGCAACGTGCTATATGTTGTGAATGCCCGAATTGGGAATCTGTGTCAAAACTTTGTTAGGAATTATGTGATCCTTACTAGCTGGAAGTAAGGGAGTTGGGGCATGAAGTTGTTTCTAGGAGTTGGACACATACCATGTTTAGCTCAGTTCTGGGCATCTTTGAAATACCTATACAAACTTGTTCCTACATAGTAACTTGCAACTTTGAATGAGAATGTGCTTGCTTACAGCAACGTGCTATATGTTCTGAATGCCCGAATGGGAATCTGTGTCAAAACTTTGTTAGGAATTATGTGATCCTTACTAGCTGGAAGTAAGGAAGATGGGGCATGAAGTTATTTCTAGGAGTTGGAGACATACCAAATTTAGCCCAGTTCTGGGCATCTTTGAAATACCTATACAAACTTGTTCCTACATAGTAACTTGCAACTTTGAATGAGAATGTGCTTGCTTACAGCAAAGTGCTATATGTTCTGAATGCCCGAATGTGAATCTGTGTCAAAACTTTGTTAGGAATTATGTGATCCTTACTAGCTGGAAGTAAGGGAGATGGGGCATGAAGTTATTTCTAGGAGTTGGAGACATACCAAGTTTAGCTCAGTTCTGGGCATCTTTGAAATACGTATACAAACTTGTTCCTACATAGTAACTTGCAACTTTGAATGAGAATGTGCTTGCTTACAGCAACGTGCTATATGTTGTGAATGCCCGAATTGGGAATCTGTGTCAAAACTTTGTTAGGAATTATGTGATCCTTACTAGCTGGAAGTAAGGGAGATGGGGCATGAAGTTATTTCTAGGAGTTGGACACATACCAAGATTAGCTCAGATCTGGGCATCTTTGAAATACCTATACAAACTTGTTCCTACATAGTAACTTGCAACTTTGAATGAGAATGTGCTTGCTTACAGCAACGTGCTACATGTTCTGAATGCCCGAATTGGGAATCTGTGTCAAAACTTTGTTAGGAATTATGTGATCCTTACTACCTGGAAGTAAGGGAGATGAGGCATGAAGTTATTTCTAGGAGTTGGACACATACCAAGTTTAGCTCAGTTCTGGGCATCTTTGAAATACCTATACAAACTTGTTCCTACATAGTAACTTGCAACTTTGAATGAGAATGTGCTTGCTTACAGCAACGTGCTATATGTTGTGAATGCCCGAATTGGGAATCTGTGTCAAAACTTTGTTAGGAATTATGTGATCCTTACTAGCTAGAAGTAAGTGAGTTGGGGCATGAAGTTGTTTCTAGGAGTTGGACACATACCATGTTTAGGTCAGTTCTGGGCATCTTTGAAATACCTATACAAACTTGTTCCTACATAGTAACTTGCAACTTTGAATGAGAATGTGCTTGCTTACAGCAACGTGCTATATGTTCTGAATGCCCGAATGGGAATCTGTGTCAAAACTTTGTTAGGAATTATGTGATCCTTACTAGCTGGAAGTAAGGGAGATGGGGCATGAAGTTATTTCTAGGAGTTGGAGACATACCAAGTTTAGCTCAGTTCTGGGCATCTTTGAAATACCTATACAAACTTGTTCCTACATAGTAACTTGCAACTTTGAATGAGAATGTGCTTGCTTACAGCAACGTGCTATATGTTCTGAATGCCCGAATTGGGAATCTGTGTCAAAACTTTGTTAGGAATTATGTGATCCTTACTAGCTGGAAGTAAGGGAGATGGGGCATGAAGTTATTTCTAGGAGTTGGACACATACCAAGTTTAGCTCAGTTCTGGGCATCTTTGAAATACCTATACAAACTTGTTCCTACATAGTAACTTGCAACTTTGAATGAGAATGTACTTGCTTACAGCAACGTGCTATATGTTCTGAATGCCCGAATTGGGAATCTGTGTCAAAACTTTGTTAGGAATTATGTGATCCTTACTAGCTGGAAGTAAGGGAGATGGGGCATGAAGTTATTTCTAGGATTTGGACACATACCAAGTTTAGCTCAGTTCTGGGCATCTTTGAAATACCTATACAAACTTGTTCCTACATAGTAACTTGCAACTTTGAATGAGAATGTGCTTGCTTACAGCAACGTGCTATATGTTGTGAATGCCCGAATTGGGAATCTGTGTCAAAACTTTGTTAGGAATTATGTGATCCTTACTAGCTGGAAGTAAGGGAGTTGGCGCATGAAGTTGTTTCTAGGAGTTGGACACATACCATGTTTAGCTCAGTTCTGGGCATCTTTGAAATACCTATACAAACTTGTTCCTACATAGTAACTTGCAACTTTGAATGAGAATGTGCTTGCTTACAGCAACGTGCTATATGTTCTGAATGCCCGAATTGGGAATCTGTGTCAAATCTTTGTTAGGAATTATGTGATCCTTACTAGCTGGAAGTAAGGGAGATGGGGCATGAAGTTGTTTCTAGGAGTTGGACACATACCATGTTTAGCTCAGTTCTGGGCATCTTTGAAATACCTATACAAACTTGTTCCTACATAGTAACTTGCAACTTTGAATGAGAATGTGCTTGCTTACAGCAACGTGCTATATGTTCTGAATGCCCGAATGGGAATCTGTGTCAAAACTTTGTTAGGAATTATGTGATCCACACTAGCTGGAAGTAACGGAGATGGGGCATGAAGTTATTTCTAGGAGTTGGACACATACCAAGTTTAGCTCAGTTCTGGGCATCTTTGAAATACCTATACAAACTTGTTCCTACATAGTAACTTGCAACTTTGAATGAGAATGTGCTTGCTTACAGCAACGTGCTATATGTTCTGAATGCCCGAATTGGGAATCTGTGTCAAAACTTTGTTAGGAATTATGTGATCCTTACTAGCTGGAAGTAAGTGAGATGGGCCATGAAGTTATTTCTAGGAGTTGGACACATACCAAGTTTAGCTCAGTTCTGGGCATCTTTGAAATACCTATACAAACTTGTTCCTACATAGTAACTTGCATCTTTGAATGAGAATGTGCTTGCTTACAGCAACGTGCTATATGTTCTGAAAGCCCGAATTGGGAATCTGTGTCAAAACTTTGTTAGGAATTATGTGATCCTTACTAGCTGGAAGTAAGGGAGTTGGGGCATGAAGTTCTTTCTAGGAGTTGGACACATACCATGTTTAGCTCAGTTCTGGGCATCTTTGAAATACCTATACAAACTTGTTCCTACATAGTAACTTGCAACTTTGAATGAGAATGTGCTTGCTTACAGCAAAGTGCTATATGTTCTGAATGCCCGAATGGGAATCTGTGTCAAAACTTTGTTAGGAATTATGTGATCCTTACTACCTGGAAGTAAGGGAGATGAGGCATGAAGTTATTTCTAGGAGTTGGACACATACCAAGTTTAGCTCAGTTCTGGGCATCTTTGAAATACCTATACAAACTTGTTCCTACATAGTAACTTGCAACTTTGAATGAGAATGTGCTTGCTTACAGCAACGTGCTATATGTTGTGAATGCCCGAATTGGGAATCTGTGTCAAAACTTTGTTAGGAATTATGTGATCCTTACTAGCTAGAAGTAAGTGAGTTGGGGCATGAAGTTGTTTCTAGGAGTTGGACACATACCATGTTTAGGTCAGTTCTGGGCATCTTTGAAATACCTATACAAACTTGTTCCTACATAGTAACTTGCAACTTTGAATGAGAATGTGCTTGCTTACAGCAACGTGCTATATGTTCTGTATGCCCGAATGGGAATCTGTGTCAAAACTTTGTTAGGAATTATGTGATCCTTACTAGCTGGAAGTAAGGGAGATGGGGCATGAAGTTATTTCTAGGAGTTGGACACATACCAAGTTTAGCTCAGTTCTGGGCATCTTTGAAATACCTATACAAACTTGTTCCTACATAGTAACTTGCAACTTTGAATGAGAATGTGCTTGCTTACAGCAACGTGCTATATGTTCTGAATGCCCGAATTGGGAATCTGTGTCAAAACTTTGTTAGGAATTATGTGATCCTTACTAGCTGGAAGTAAGGGAGATGGGGCATGAAGTTATTTCTAGGAGTTGGACACATACCAAGTTTAGCTCAGTTCTGGGCATCTTTGAAATACCTATACAAACTTGTTCCTACATAGTAACTTGCAACTTTGAATGAGAATGTACTTGCTTACAGCAACGTGCTATATGTTCTGAATGCCCGAATTGGGAATCTGTGTCAAAACTTTGTTAGGAATTATGTGATCCTTACTAGCTGGAAGTAAGGGAGATGGGGCATGAAGTTATTTCTAGGATTTGGACACATACCAAGTTTAGCTCAGTTCTGGGCATCTTTGAAATACCTATACAAACTTGTTCCTACATAGTAACTTGCAACTTTGAATGAGAATGTGCTTGCTTACAGCAACGTGCTATATGTTGTGAATGCCCGAATTGGGAATCTGTGTCAAAACTTTGTTAGGAATTATGTGATCCTTACTAGCTGGAAGTAAGGGAGTTGGCGCATGAAGTTGTTTCTAGGAGTTGGACACATACCATGTTTAGCTCAGTTCTGGGCATCTTTGAAATACCTATACAAACTTGTTCCTACATAGTAACTTGCAACTTTGAATGAGAATGTGCTTGCTTACAGCAACGTGCTATATGTTCTGAATGCCCGAATTGGGAATCTGTGTCAAATCTTTGTTAGGAATTATGTGATCCTTACTAGCTGGAAGTAAGGGAGATGGGGCATGAAGTTGTTTCTAGGAGTTGGACACATACCATGTTTAGCTCAGTTCTGGGCATCTTTGAAATACCTATACAAACTTGTTCCTACATAGTAACTTGCAACTTTGAATGAGAATGTGCTTGCTTACAGCAACGTGCTATATGTTCTGAATGCCCGAATGGGAATCTGTGTCAAAACTTTGTTAGGAATTATGTGATCCACACTAGCTGGAAGTAACGGAGATGGGGCATGAAGTTATTTCTAGGAGTTGGACACATACCAAGTTTAGCTCAGTTCTGGGCATCTTTGAAATACCTATACAAACTTGTTCCTACATAGTAACTTGCAACTTTGAATGAGAATGTGCTTGCTTACAGCAACGTGCTATATGTTCTGAATGCCCGAATTGGGAATCTGTGTCAAAACTTTGTTAGGAATTATGTGATCCTTACTAGCTGGAAGTAAGTGAGATGGGCCATGAAGTTATTTCTAGGAGTTGGACACATACCAAGTTTAGCTCAGTTCTGGGCATCTTTGAAATACCTATACAAACTTGTTCCTACATAGTAACTTGCATCATTGAATGAGAATGTGCTTGCTTACAGCAACGTGCTATATGTTCTGAAAGCCCGAATTGGGAATCTGTGTCAAAACTTTGTTAGGAATTATGTGATCCTTACTAGCTGGAAGTAAGGGAGTTGGGGCATGAAGTTGTTTCTAGGAGTTGGACACATACCATGTTTAGCTCAGTTCTGGGCATCTTTGAAATACCTATACAAACTTGTTCCTACATAGTAACTTGCAACTTTGAATGAGAATGTGCTTGCTTACAGCAACGTGCTATATGTTCTGAATGCCCGAATGGGAATCTGTGTCAAAACTTTGTTAGGAATTATGTGATCCTTACTAGCTGGAAGTAAGGGAGATGGGGCATGAAGTTATTTCTAGGAGTTGGAGGCATACCAAATTTAGCTCAGTTCTGGGCATCTTTGAAATACCTATACAAACTTGTTCCTACATAGTAACTTGCACCTTTGAATGAGAATGTGCTTGCTTACAGCAACGTGCTATATGTTCTGAATGCCCGAATTGGGAATCTGTGTCAAAACTATGTTAGGAATTATGTGATCCTTACTAGCTGGAAGTAAGGGAGATGGGGCATGAAGTTATTTCTAGGAGTTGGACACATACAAAGTTTAACTCAGTTCTGGGCATCTTTGAAATACCTATACAAACTTGTTCCTACATAGTAACTTGCAACTTTGAATGAGAATGTGCTTGCTTACAGCAACGTGCTATATGTTGTGAATGCCCGAATTGGGAATCTGTGTCAAAACTTTGTTAGGAATTATGTGATCCTTACTAGCTGGAAGTAAGGGAGTTGGGGCATGAAGTTGTTTCTAGGAGTTGGACACATACCATGTTTAGCTCAGTTCTGGGCATCTTTGAAATACCTATACAAACTTGTTCCTACATAGTAACTTGCAACTTTGAATGAGAATGTGCTTGCTTACAGCAACGTGCTATATGTTCTGAATGCCCGAATGGGAATCTGTGTCAAAACTTTGTTAGGAATTATGTGATCCTTACTAGCTGGAAGTAAGGGAGATGGGGCATGAAGTTATTTCTAGGAGTTGGAGACATACCAAATTTAGCTCAGTTCAGGCATCTTTGAAATACCTATACAAACTTGTTCCTACATAGTAACTTGCACCTTTGAATGAGAATGTGCTTGCTTACAGCAACGTGCTATATGTTCTGAATGCCCGAATTGGGAATCTGTGTCAAAACTTTGTTAGGAATTATGTGATCCTTACTAGCTGGAAGTAAGGGAGATGGGGCATGAAGTTATTTCTAGGAGTTGGACACATACAAAGTTTAACTCAGTTCTGGGCATCTTTGAAATACCTATACAAACTTGTTCCTACATAGTAACTTGCAACTTTGAATGAGAATGTGCTTGCTTACAGCAACGTGCTATATGTTCTGAATGCCCGAATTGGGAATCTGTGTCAAAACTTTGTTAGGAATTATGTGATCCTTACTAGCTGGAAGTAAGGGAGAAGGGGCATGAAGTTATTTCTAGGAGTTGGACACATACCAAGTTTAGCTCAGTTCTGGGCATCTTTGAAATACCTATACAAACTTGTTCCTACATAGTAACTTGCAACTTTGAATGAGAATGTGCTTGCTTACAGCAACGTGCTATATGTTCTGAATGCCCGAATTGGGAATCTGTGTCAAAACTTTGTTAGGAATTATGTGATCCTTACTAGCTGGAAGTAAGGGAGTTGGGGCATGAAGTTGTTTCTAGGAGTTGGACACATACCATGTTTAGCTCAGTTCTGGGCATCTTTGAAATACCTATACAAACTTGTTCCTACATAGTAACTTGCAACTTTGAATGAGAATGTGCTTGCTTACAGCAACGTGCTATATGTTCTGAATGCCCGAATGGGAATCTGTGTCAAAACTTTGTTAGGAATTATGTGATCCACACTAGCTGGAAGTAAGGGAGATGGGGCATGAAGTTATTTCTAGGAGTTGGAGAAATACCAAGTTTAGCTCAGTTCTGGGCATCTTTGAAATACCTATACAAACTTGTTCCTACATAGTAACTTGCAACTTTGAATGAGAATGTGCTTGCTTACAGCAACGTGCTATATGTTCTGAATGCCCGAATTGGGAATCTGTGTCAAAACTTTGTTAGGAATTATGTGATCCTTACTAGCTGGAAGTAAGTGAGATGGGCCATGAAGTTATTTCTAGGAGTTGGACACATACCAAGTTTAGCTCAGTTCTGGGCATCTTTGAAATACCTATACAAACTTGTTCCTACATAGTAACTTGCATCTTTGAATGAGAATGTGCTTGCTTACAGCAACGTGCTATATGTTCTGAAAGCCCGAATTGGGAATCTGTGTCAAAACTTTGTTAGGAATTATGTGATCCTTACTAGCTGGAAGTAAGGGAGATGGGGCATGAAGTTATTTCTAGGAGTTGGACACATACCAAGTTCAGCTCAGATCTGGGCATCTTTGAAATACCGATACAAACTTGTTCCTACATAGTAACTTGCAACTTTGAATGAGAATGTGCTTGCTTACAGCAACGTGCTACATGTTCTGAATGCCCGAATTGGGAATCTGTGTCAAAACTTTGTTAGGAATTATGTGATCCTTACTAGCTGGAAGTAAGGGAGATGGGGCATGAAGTTATTTCTAGGAGTTGGACACATACCAAGTTTAGCTCAGTTCTGGGCATCTTTGAAATACCTATACAAACTTGTTCCTACATAGTAACTTGCAACTTTGAATGAGAATGTGCTTGCTTACAGCAACGTGCTATATGTTCTGAATGCCCGAATTGGGAATCTGTGTCAAAACTTTGTTAGGAATTATGTGATCCTTACTAGCTGGAAGTAAGGGAGTTGGCGCATGAAGTTGTTTCTAGGAGTTGGACACATAGCATGTTTAGCTCAGTTTTGGGCATCTTTGAAATACCTATACAAACTTGTTCCTACATAGTAACTTGCAACTTTGAATGAGAATGTGCTTGCTTACAGCAACGTGCTATATGTTCTGAATGCCCGAATTGGGAATCTGTGTCAAATCTTTGTTAGGAATTATGTGATCCTTAATAGCTGGAAGTAAGGGAGATGGGGCATGAAGTTATTTCTAGGAGTTGGACACATTCCAAGTTTAGCTCAGTTCTGGGCATCTTTGAAATACCTATACAAACTTGTTCCTACATAGTAACTTGCATCTTTGAATGAGAATGTGCTTGCTTACAGCAACGTGCTATATGTTGTGAATGCCCGAATTGGGAATCTGTGTCAAAACTTTGTTAGGAATTATGTGATCCTTACTAGCTGGAAGTAAGGGAGTTGGGGCATGAAGTTGTTTCTAGGAGTTGGACACATACCATGTTTAGCTCAGTTCTGGGCATCTTTGAAATACCTATACAAACTTGTTCCTACATAGTAACTTGCAACTTTGAATGAGAATGTGCTTGCTTACAGCAACGTGCTATATGTTCTGAATGCCCGAATGGGAATCTGTGTCAAAACTTTGTTAGGAATTATGTGATCCTTACTAGCTGGAAGTAAGGAAGATGGGGCATGAAGTTATTTCTAGGAGTTGGAGACATACCAAATTTAGCCCAGTTCTGGGCATCTTTGAAATACCTATACAAACTTGTTCCTACATAGTAACTTGCAACTTTGAATGAGAATGTGCTTGCTTACAGCAACGTGCTATATGTTCTGAATGCCCGAATGTGAATCTGTGTCAAAACTTTGTTAGGAATTATGTGATCCTTACTAGCTGGAAGTAAGGGAGATGGGGCATGAAGTTATTTCTAGGAGTTGGAGACATACCAAGTTTAGCTCAGTTCTGGGCATCTTTGAAATACCTATACAAACTTGTTCCTACATAGTAACTTGCAACTTTGAATGAGAATGTGCTTGCTTACAGCAACGTGCTATATGTTCTGAATGCCCGAATTGGGAATCTGTGTCAAAACTTTGTTAGGAATTATGTGATCCTTACTAGCTGGAAGTAAGGGAGATGGGGCATGAAGTTATTTCTAGGAGTTGGACACATACCAAGTTTAGCTCTGATCTGGGCATCTTTGAAATACCTATACAAACTTCTTCCTACATAGTAACTTGCAACTTTGAATGAGAATGTGCTTGCTTACAGCAACGTGCTACATGTTCTGAATGCCCGAATTGGGAATCTGTGTCAAAACTTTGTTAGGAATTATGTGATCCTTACTAGCTGGAAGTAAGGGAGATGGGGCATGAAGTTATTTCTAGGAGTTGGACACATACCAAGTTTAGCTCAGTTCTGGGCATCTTTGAAATACCTATACAAATTTGTTCCTACATAGTAACTTGCAACTATGAATGAGAATGTGCTTGCTTACAGCAACGTGCTATATGTTCTGAATGCCCGAATTGGGAATCTGTGTCAAAACTTTGTTAGGAATTATGTGATCCTTACTAGCTGGAAGTAAGGGAGATGGGGCATGAAGTTATTTCTAGGAGTTGGACACATACCAAGTTTAGCTCAGTTCTGGGCATCTTTGAAATACCTATACAAACTTGTTCCTACATAGTAACTTGCAACTTTGAATGAGAATGTGCTTGCTTACAGCAACGTGCTATATGTTGTGAATGCCCGAATTGGGAATCTGTGTCAAAACTTTGTTAGGAATTATGTGATCCTTACTAGCTGGAAGTAAGGGAGTTGGGGCATGAAGTTGTTTCTAGGAGTTGGACACATACCATGTTTAGCTCAGTTCTGGGCATCTTTGAAATACCTATACAAACTTGTTCCTACATAGTAACTTGCAACTTTGAATGAGAATGTGCTTGCTTACAGCAACGTGCTATATGTTCTGAATGCCCGAATTGGGAATCTGTGTCAAAACTTTGTTAGGAATTATGTGATCCTTACTAGCTGGAAGTAAGGGAGATGGGGCATGAAGTTATTTCTAGGAGTTGGACACATACCAAGTTTAGCTCAGTTCTGGGCATCTTTGAAATACCTATACAAACTTGTTCCTACATAGTAACTTGCAACTATGAATGAGAATGTGCTTGCTTACAGCAACGTGCTATATGTTCTGAATGCCCGAATGGGAATCTGTGTCAAAACTTTGTTAGGAATTATGTGATCCTTACTAGCTGGAAGTAAGGGAGATGGGGCATGAAGTTATATCTAGGAGTTGGAGACATACCAAATTTAGCTCAGTTCTGGGCATCATTGAAATACCTATACAAACTTGTTCCTACATAGTAACTTGCACCTTTGAATGAGAATGTGCTTGCTTACAGCAACGTGCTATATGTTCTGAATGCCCGAATTGGGAATCTGTGTCAAAACTTTGTTAGGAATTATGTGATCCTTACTAGCTGGAAGTAAGGGAGATGGGGCATGAAGTTATTTCTAGGAGTTGGACACATACAAAGTTTAACTCAGTTCTGGGCATCTTTGAAATACCTATACAAACTTGTTCCTACATAGTAACTTGCAACTTTGAATGAGAATGTGCTTGCTTACAGCAACGTGCTATATGTTCTGAATGCCCGAATTGGGAATCTGTGTCAAAACTTTGTTAGGAATTATGTGATCCTTACTAGCTGGAAGTAAGGGAGAAGGGGCATGAAGTTATTTCTAGGAGTTGGACACATACCAAGTTTAGCTCAGTTCTGGGCATCTTTGAAATACCTATACAAACTTGTTCCTACATAGTAACTTGCAACTTTGAATGAGAATGTGCTTGCTTACAGCAACGTGCTATATGTTCTGAATTCCCGAATTGGGAATCTGTGTCAAAACTTTGTTAGGAATTATGTGATCCTTACTAGCTGGAAGTAAGGGAGTTGAGGCATGAAGTTGTTTCTAGGAGTTGGACACATACCATGTTTAGCTCAGTTCTGGGCATCTTTGAAATACCTTTACAAACTTGTTCCTACATAGTAACTTGCAACTTTGAATGAGAATGTGCTTGCTTACAGCAACGTGCTATATGTTCTGAATGCCCGAATTGGGAATCTGTGTCAAATCTTTGTTAGGAATTATGTGATCCACACTAGCTGGAAGTAAGGTAGATGGGGCATGAAGTTATTTCTAGGAGTTGGAGAAATACCAAGTTTAGCTCAGTTCTGGGCATCTTTGAAATACCTATACAAACTTGTTCCTACATAGTAACTTGCAACTTTGAATGAGAATGTGCTTGCTTACAGCAACGTGCTATATGTTCTGAATGCCCGAATTGGGAATCTGTGTCAAAACTTTGTTAGGAATTATGTGATCCTTACTAGCTGGAAGTAAGGGAGATGGGGCATGAAGTTATTTCTAGGAGTTGGACACATACCCAGTTTAGCTCAGTTCTGGGCATCTTTGAAATACCTATACAAACTTGTTCCTTCATAGTAACTTGCATCTTTGAATGAGAATGTGCTTGCTTACAGCAACGTGCTATATGTTGTGAATGCCCGAATTGGGAATCTGTGTCAAAACTTTGTAAGGAATTATGTGATCCTTACTAACTGGAAGTAAGGGAGTTGGGGCATGAAGTTGTTTCTAGGAGTTGGAGACATACCATGTTTAGCCCAGTTCTGGGCATCTTTGAAATACCTATACAAACTTGTTCCTACATAGTAACTTGCAACTTTGAATGAGAATGTGCTTGCTTACAGCAACGTGCTATATGTTGTGAATGCCCGAATTGGGAATCTGTGTCAAAACTTTGTTAGGAATTATGTGATCCTTACTAGCTGGAAGTAAGGGAGATGGGGCATGAAGTTGTTTCTAGGAGTTGGACACATACCAAGTTTAGCTCAGTTCTGGGCATCTTTGAAATACTTATACAAACTTGTTCCTACATAGTAACTTGCAACTTTTCATTCAAAGTTGCAAGTTACTATGTAGGAACAAGTTTGTATAAGTATTTCAAGAATGAGAATGTGCTTGCTTACAGCAACGTGCTATATGTTCTGAATGCCCGAATGGGAATCTGTGTCAAAACTTTGTTAGGAATTATGTGATCCTTACTAGCTGGAAGTAAGGGAGATGGGGCATGAAGTTATTTCTAGGATTGGACACATACCAAGTTTAGCTCAGATCTGGGCATCTTTGAAATACCTATACAAACTTGTTCCTACATAGTAACTTGCAACTTTGAATGAGAATGTGCTTGCTTACAGCAACGTGCTACATGTTCTGAATGCCCGAATTGGGAATCTGTGTCAAAACTTTGTTAGGAATTATGTGATCCTTACTAGCTGGAAGTAAGGGAGATGGGGCATGAAGTTATTTCTAGGCGTTGGACACATACCAAGTTTAGCTCAGTTCTGGGCATCTTTGAAATACCTATACAAACTTGTTCCTACATAGTAACTTGCAACTTTGAATGAGAATGTGCTTGCTTACAGCAACGTGCTATATGTTCTGAATGCCCGAATTGGGAATCTGTGTCAAAACTTTGTTAGGAATTATGTGATCCTTACTAGCTGGAAGTAAGGGAGTTGGGGCATGAAGTTGTTTATAGGAGTTGGACACATACCATGTTTAGCTCAGTTCTGGGCATCTTTGAAATACCTATACAAACTTGTTCCTACATAGTAACTTGCAACTTTGAATGAGAATGTGCTTGCTTACAGCAACGTGCTATATGTTCTGAATGCCCGAATGGGAATCTGTGTCAAAACTTTGTTAGGAATTATGTGATCCTTACTAGCTGGAAGTAAGGGAGATGGGGCATGAAGTTATTTCTAGGAGTTGAACAAATACCATGTTTAGCTCAGTTCTGGGCATCTTTGAAATACCTATACAAACTTGTTCCTACATAGTAACTTGCAACTTTGAATGAGAATGTGCTTGCTTACAGCAACGTGCTATATGTTCTGAATGCCCGAATTGGGAATCTGTGTCAAAACTTTGTTAGGAATTATGTGATCCTTACTAGCTGGAAGTAAGGGAGATGGGGCATGAAGTTATTTCTAGGAGTTGGACACATACCAAGTTTAGCTCAGATCTGGGCATCTTTGAAATACCTATACAAACTTGTTCCTACATAGTAACTTGCAACTTTGAATGAGAATGTGCTTGCTTACAGCAACGTGCTACATGTTCTGAATGCCCGAATTGGGAATCTGTGTCAAAACTTTGTTAGGAATTATGTGATCCTTACTAGCTGGAAGTAAGGGAGATGGGGCATGAAGTTTTTTCTAGGAGTTGGACACATACCATGTTTAGGTCAGTTCTGGGCATCTTTGAAATACCTATACAAACTTGTTCCTACATAGTAACTTGCAACTTTGAATGAGAATGTGCTTGCTTAAAGCAACGTGCTATATGTTCTGAATGCCCGAATGGGAATCTGTGTCAAAACTTTGTTAGGAATTATGTGATCCTTACTAGCTGGAAGTAAGGGAGATGGGGCATGAAGTTATTTCTAGGAGTTGGAGACATACCAAGTTTAGCTCAGTTCTGGGCATCTTTGAAATACCTATACAAACTTGTTCCTACATAGTAACTTGCAACTTTGAATGAGAATGTGCTTGCTTACAGCAACGTGCTATATGTTCTGAATGCCCGAATTGGGAATCTGTGTCAAAACTTTGTTAGGAATTATGTGATCCTTACTAGCTGGAAGTAAGGGAGATGGGGCATGAAGTTATTTCTAGGAGTTGGACACATACCAAGTTTAGCTCAGTTCTGGGCATCTTTGAAATACCTATACAAACTTGTTCCTACATAGTAACTTGCAACTTTGAATGAGAATGTACTTGCTTACAGCAACGTGCTATATGTTCTGAATGCCCGAATTGGGAATCTGTGTCAAAACTTTGTTAGGAATTATGTGATCCTTACTAGCTGGAAGTAAGGGAGATGGGGCATGAAGTTATTTCTAGGATTTGGACACATACCAAGTTTAGCTCAGTTCTGGGCATCTTTGAAATACCTATACAAACTTGTTCCTACATAGTAACTTGCAACTGTGAATGAGAATGTGCTTGCTTACAGCAACGTGCTATATGTTGTGAATGCCCGAATTGGGAATCTGTGTCAAAACTTTGTTAGGAATTATGTGATCCTTACTAGCTGGAAGTAAGGGATTTGGCGCATGAAGTTGTTTCTAGGAGTTGGACACATACCATGTTTAGCTCAGTTCTGGGCATCTTTGAAATACCTATACAAACTTGTTCCTACATAGTAACTTGCAACTTTGAATGAGAATGTGCTTGCTTACAGCAACGTGCTATATGTTCTGAATGCCCGAATTGGGAATCTGTGTCAAATCTTTGTTAGGAATTATGTGATCCTTACTAGCTGGAAGTAAGGGAGATGGGGCATGAAGTTGTTTCTAGGAGTTGGACACATACCATGTTTAGCTCAGTTCTGGGCATCTTTGAAATACCTATACAAACTTGTTCCTACATAGTAACTTGCAACTTTGAATGAGAATGTGCTTGCTTACAGCAACGTGCTATATGTTCTGAATGCCCGAATGGGAATCTGTGTCAAAACTTTGTTAGGAATTATGTGATCCACACTAGCTGGAAGTAACGGAGATGGGGCATGAAGTTATTTCTAGGAGTTGGACACATACCAAGTTTAGCTCAGTTCTGGGCATCTTTGAAATACCTATACAAACTTGTTCCTACATAGTAACTTGCAACTTTGAATGAGAATGTGCTTGCTTACAGCAACGTGCTATATGTTCTGAATGCCCGAATTGGGAATCTGTGTCAAAACTTTGTTAGGAATTATGTGATCCTTACTAGCTGGAAGTAAGTGAGATGGGCCATGAAGTTATTTCTAGGAGTTGGACACATACCAAGTTTAGCTCAGTTCTGGGCATCTTTGAAATACCTATACAAACTTGTTCCTACATAGTAACTTGCATCTTTGAATGAGAATGTGCTTGCTTACAGCAACGTGCTATATGTTCTGAAAGCCCGAATTGGGAATCTGTGTCAAAACTTTGTTAGGAATTATGTGATCCTTACTAGCTGGAAGTAAGGGAGTTGGGGCATGAAGTTGTTTCTAGGAGTTGGACACATACCATGTTTAGCTCAGTTCTGGGCATCTTTGAAATACCTATACAAACTTGTTCCTACATAGTAACTTGCAACTTTGAATGAGAATGTGCTTGCTTACAGCAACGTGCTATATGTTCTGAATGCCCGAATGGGAATCTGTGTCAAAACTTTGTTAGGAATTATGTGATCCTTACTACCTGGAAGTAAGGGAGATGAGGCATGAAGTTATTTCTAGGAGTTGGACACATACCAAGTTTAGCTCAGTTCTGGGCATCTTTGAAATACCTATACAAACTTGTTCCTACATAGTAACTTGCAACTTTGAATGAGAATGTGCTTGCTTACAGCAACGTGCTATATGTTGTGAATGCCCGAATTGGGAATCTGTGTCAAAACTTTGTTAGGAATTATGTGATCCTTACTAGCTAGAAGTAAGTGAGTTGGGGCATGAAGTTGTTTCTAGGAGTTGGACACATACCATGTTTAGGTCAGTTCTGGGCATCTTTGAAATACCTATACAAACTTGTTCCTACATAGTAACTTGCAACTTTGAATGAGAATGTGCTTGCTTACAGCAACGTGCTATATGTTCTGAATGCCCGAATTGGGAATCTGTGTCAAAACTTTGTTAGGAATTATGTGATCCTTACTAGCTGGAAGTAAGGGAGTTGGGGCATGAAGTTGTTTCTAGGAGTTGGACACATACCATGTTTAGCTCAGTTCTGGGCATCTTTGAAATACCTATACAAACTTGTTCCTACATAGTAACTTGCAACTTTGAATGAGAATGTGCTTGCTTACAGCAACGTGCTATATGTTCTGAATGCCCGAATGGGAATCTGTGTCAAAACTTTGTTAGGAATTATGTGATCCACACTAGCTGGAAGTAAGGGAGATGGGGCATGAAGTTATTTCTAGGAGTTGGAGAAATACCAAGTTTAGCTCAGTTCTGGGCATCTTTGAAATACCTATACAAACTTGTTCCTACATAGTAACTTGCAACTTTGAATGAGAATGTGCTTGCTTACAGCAACGTGCTATATGTTCTGAATGCCCGAATTGGGAATCTGTGTCAAAACTTTGTTAGGAATTATGTGATCCTTACTAGCTGGAAGTAAGTGAGATGGGCCATGAAGTTATTTCTAGGAGTTGGACACATACCAAGTTTAGCTCAGTTCTGGGCATCTTTGAAATACCTATACAAACTTGTTCCTACATAGTAACTTGCATCTTTGAATGAGAATGTGCTTGCTTACAGCAACGTGCTATATGTTCTGAAAGCCCGAATTGGGAATCTGTGTCAAAACTTTGTTAGGAATTATGTGATCCTTACTAGCTGGAAGTAAGGGAGATGGGGCATGAAGTTATTTCTAGGAGTTGGACACATACCAAGTTCAGCTCAGATCTGGGCATCTTTGAAATACCGATACAAACTTGTTCCTACATAGTAACTTGCAACTTTGAATGAGAATGTGCTTGCTCACAGCAACGTGCTACATGTTCTGAATGCCCGAATTGGGAATCTGTGTCAAAACTTTGTTAGGAATTATGTGATCCTTACTAGCTGGAAGTAAGGGAGATGGGGCATGAAGTTATTTCTAGGAGTTGGACACATACCAAGTTTAGCTCAGTTCTGGGCATCTTTGAAATACCTATACAAACTTGTTCCTACATAGTAACTTGCAACTTTGAATGAGAATGTGCTTGCTTACAGCAACGTGCTATATGTTCTGAATGCCCGAATTGGGAATCTGTGTCAAAACTTTGTTAGGAATTATGTGATCCTTACTAGCTGGAAGTAAGGGAGTTGGCGCATGAAGTTGTTTCTAGGAGTTGGACACATAGCATGTTTAGCTCAGTTTTGGGCATCTTTGAAATACCTATACAAACTTGTTCCTACATAGTAACTTGCAACTTTGAATGAGAATGTGCTTGCTTACAGCAACGTGCTATATGTTCTGAATGCCCGAATTGGGAATCTGTGTCAAATCTTTGTTAGGAATTATGTGATCCTTAATAGCTGCAAGTAAGGGAGATGGGGCATGAAGTTATTTCTAGGAGTTGGACACATTCCAAGTTTAGCTCAGTTCTGGGCATCTTTGAAATACCTATACAAACTTGTTCCTACATAGTAACTTGCATCTTTGAATGAGAATGTGCTTGCTTACAGCAACGTGCTATATGTTGTGAATGCCCGAATTGGGAATCTGTGTCAAAACTTTGTTAGGAATTATGTGATCCTTACTAGCTGGAAGTAAGGGAGTTGGGGCATGAAGTTGTTTCTAGGAGTTGGACACATACCATGTTTAGCTCAGTTCTGGGCATCTTTGAAATACCTATACAAACTTGTTCCTACATAGTAACTTGCAACTTTGAATGAGAATGTGCTTGCTTACAGCAACGTGCTATATGTTCTGAATGCCCGAATGGGAATCTGTGTCAAAACTTTGTTAGGAATTATGTGATCCTTACTAGCTGGAAGTAAGGAAGATGGGGCATGAAGTTATTTCTAGGAGTTGGAGACATACCAAATTTAGCCCAGTTCTGGTCATCTTTGAAATACCTATACAAACTTGTTCCTACATAGTAACTTGCAACTTTGAATGAGAATGTGCTTGCTTACAGCAACGTGCTATATGTTCTGAATGCCCGAATGTGAATCTGTGTCAAAACTTTGTTAGGAATTATGTGATCCTTACTAGCTGGAAGTAAGGGAGATGGGGCATGAAGTTATTTCTAGGAGTTGGAGACATACCAAGTTTAGCTCAGTTCTGGGCATCTTTGAAATACCTATACAAACTTGTTCCTACATAGTAACTTGCAACTTTGAATGAGAATGTGCTTGCTTACAGCAACGTGCTATATGTTCTGAATGCCCGAATTGGGAATCTGTGTCAAAACTTTGTTAGGAATTATGTGATCCTTACTAGCTGGAAGTAAGGGAGATGGGGCATGAAGTTATTTCTAGGAGTTGGACACATACCAAGTTTAGCTCAGATCTGGGCATCTTTGAAATACCTATACAAACTTGTTCCTACATAGTAACTTGCAACTTTGAATGAGAATGTGCTTGCTTACAGCAACGTGCTACATGTTCTGAATGCCCGAATTGGGAATCTGTGTCAAAACTTTGTTAGGAATTATGTGATCCTTACTAGCTGGAAGTAAGGGAGATGGGGCATGAAGTTATTTCTAGGAGTTGGACACATACCAAGTTTAGCTCAGTTCTGGGCATCTTTGAAATACCTATACAAACTTGTTCCTACATAGTAACTTGCAACTTTGAATGAGAATGTGCTTGCTTACAGCAACGTGCTATATGTTCTGAATGCCCGAATTGGGAATCTGTGTCAAAACTTTGTTAGGAATTATGTGATCCTTACTAGCTGGAAGTAAGGGAGTTGGGGCATGAAGTTGTTTCTAGGAGTTGGACACATACCATGTTTAGGTCAGTTCTGGGCATCTTTGAAATACCTATACAAACTTGTTCCTACATAGTAACTTGCAACTTTGAATGAGAATGTGCTTGCTTACAGCAACGTGCTATATGTTCTGAATGCCCGAATGGGAATCTGTGTCAAAACTTTGTTAGGAATTATGTGATCCTTACTAGCTGGAAGTAAGGGAGATGGGGCATGAAGTTATTTCTAGGAGTTGGAGACATACCAAGTTTAGCTCAGTTCTGGGCATCTTTGAAATACCTATACAAACTTGTTCCTACATAGTAACTTGCAACTTTGAATGAGAATGTGCTTGCTTACAGCAACGTGCTATATGTTCTGAATGCCCGAATTGGGAATCTGTGTCAAAACTTTGTTAGGAATTATGTGATCCTTACTAGCTGGAAGTAAGGGAGATGGGGCATGAAGTTATTTCTAGGAGTTGGACACATACCAAGTTTAGCTCAGTTCTGGGCATCTTTGAAATACCTATACAAACTTGTTCCTACATAGTAACTTGCAACTATGAATGAGAATGTGCTTGCTTACAGCAACGTGCTATATGTTCTGAATGCCCGAATTGGGAATCTGTGTCAAATCTTTGTTAGGAATTATGTGATCCACACTAGCTGGAAGTAAGGTAGATGGGGCATGAAGTTATTTCTAGGAGTTGGAGAAATACCAAGTTTAGCTCAGTTCTGGGCATCTTTGAAATACCTATACAAACTTGTTCCTACATAGTAACTTGCAACTTTGAATGAGAATGTGCTTGCTTACAGCAACGTGCTATATGTTCTGAATGCCCGAATTGGGAATCTGTGTCAAAACTTTGTTAGGAATTATGTGATCCTTACTAGCTGGAAGTAAGGGAGATGGGGCATGAAGTTATTTCTAGGAGTTGGACACATACCCAGTTTAGCTCAGTTCTGGGCATCTTTGAAATACCTATACAAACTTGTTCCTTCATAGTAACTTGCATCTTTGAATGAGAATGTGCTTGCTTACAGCAACGTGCTATATGTTGTGAATGCCCGAATTGGGAATCTGTGTCAAAACTTTGTTAGGAATTATGTGATCCTTACTAACTGGAAGTAAGGGAGTTGGGGCATGAAGTTGTTTCTAGGAGTTGGAGACATACCATGTTTAGCCCAGTTCTGGGCATCTTTGAAATACCTATACAAACTTGTTCCTACATAGTAACTTGCAACTTTGAATGAGAATGTGCTTGCTTACAGCAACGTGCTATATGTTGTGAATGCCCGAATTGGGAATCTGTGTCAAAACTTTGTTAGGAATTATGTGATCCTTACTAGCTGGAAGTAAGGGAGATGGGGCATGAAGTTGTTTCTAGGAGTTGGACACATACCAAGTTTAGCTCAGTTCTGGGCATCTTTGAAATACTTATACAAACTTGTTCCTACATAGTAACTTGCAACTTTTCATTCAAAGTTGCAAGTTACTATGTAGGAACAAGTTTGTATAAGTATTTCAAGAATGAGAATGTGCTTGCTTACAGCAACGTGCTATATGTTCTGAATGCCCGAATGGGAATCTGTGTCAAAACTTTGTTAGGAATTATGTGATCCTTACTAGCTGGAAGTAAGGGAGATGGGGCATGAAGTTATTTCTAGGATTGGACACATACCAAGTTTAGCTCAGATCTGGGCATCTTTGAAATACCTATACAAACTTGTTCCTACATAGTAACTTGCAACTTTGAATGAGAATGTGCTTGCTTACAGCAACGTGCTACATGTTCTGAATGCCCGAATTGGGAATCTGTGTCAAAACTTTGTTAGGAATTATGTGATCCTTACTAGCTGGAAGTAAGGGAGATGGGGCATGAAGTTATTTCTAGGCGTTGGACACATACCAAGTTTAGCTCAGTTCTGGGCATCTTTGAAATACCTATACAAACTTGTTCCTACATAGTAACTTGCAACTTTGAATGAGAATGTGCTTGCTTACAGCAACGTGCTATATGTTCTGAATGCCCGAATTGGGAATCTGTGTCAAAACTTTGTTAGGAATTATGTGATCCTTACTAGCTGGAAGTAAGGGAGTTGGGGCATGAAGTTGTTTATAGGAGTTGGACACATACCATGTTTAGCTCAGTTCTGGGCATCTTTGAAATACCTATACAAACTTGTTCCTACATAGTAACTTGCAACTTTGAATGAGAATGTGCTTGCTTACAGCAACGTGCTATATGTTCTGAATGCCCGAATGGGAATCTGTGTCAAAACTTTGTTAGGAATTATGTGATCCTTACTAGCTGGAAGTAAGGGAGATGGGGCATGAAGTTATTTCTAGGAGTTGAACAAATACCATGTTTAGCTCAGTTCTGGGCATCTTTGAAATACCTATACAAACTTGTTCCTACATAGTAACTTGCAACTTTGAATGAGAATGTGCTTGCTTACAGCAACGTGCTATATGTTCTGAATGCCCGAATTGGGAATCTGTGTCAAAACTTTGTTAGGAATTATGTGATCCTTACTAGCTGGAAGTAAGGGAGATGGGGCATGAAGTTATTTCTAGGAGTTGGACACATACCAAGTTTAGCTCAGATCTGGGCATCTTTGAAATACCTATACAAACTTGTTCCTACATAGTAACTTGCAACTTTGAATGAGAATGTGCTTGCTTACAGCAACGTGCTACATGTTCTGAATGCCCGAATTGGGAATCTGTGTCAAAACTTTGTTAGGAATTATGTGATCCTTACTAGCTGGAAGTAAGGGAGATGGGGCATGAAGTTTTTTCTAGGAGTTGGACACATACCAAGTTTAGCTCAGTTCTGGGTATCTTTGAAATACCTATACAAACTTGTTCCTACATAGTAACTTGCAACTTTGAATGAGAATGTGCTTGCTTACAGCAACGTGCTATATGTTCTGAATGCCCGAATTGGGAATCTGTGTCAAAACTTTGTTAGGAATTATGTGATCCTTACTAGCTGGAAGTAAGGGAGTTGGGGCATGAAGTTGTTTCTAGGAGTTGGACACATACCATGTTTAGCTCAGTTCTGGGCATCTTTGAAATACCTATACAAACTTGTTCCTACATAGTAACTTGCAACTTTGAATGAGAATGTGCTTGCTTACAGCAACGTGCTATATGTTCTGAATGCCCGAATTGGGAATCGGTGTCAAAACTTTGTTAGGAATTATGTGATCCTTACTAGCTGGAGGTAAGGGAGATGGGGCATGAAGTTATTTCTAGGAGTTGGACACATACCAAGTTTAGCTCAGTTCTGGGCATCTTTGAAATACCTATACAAACTTGTTCCTACATAGTAACTTGCATCTTTGAATGAGAATGTGCTTGCTTACAGCAACGTGCTATATGTTGTGAATGAACGAATTGGGAATCTGTGTCAAAACTTTGTTAGGAATTATGTGATCCTTACTAGCTGGAAGTAAGGGAGATGGGGCATGAAGTTATTTCTAGGAGTTGGAGACATACCAAGTTTAGCTCAGTTCTGGGCATCTTTGAAATACCTATACAAACTTGTTCCTACATAGTAACTTGCAACTTTGAATGAGAATGTGCTTGCTTACAGCAACGTGCTATATGTTCTGAATGCCCGAATTGGGAATCTGTGTCAAATCTTTGTTAGGAATTATGTGATCCTTACTAGCTGGAAGTAAGGGAGATGGGGCATGAAGTTATTTCTAGGAGTTGGACACATACCAAGTTTAGCTCAGATCTGGGCATCTTTGAAATACCTATACAAACTTGTTCCTACATAGTAACTTGCAACTTTGAATGAGAATGTGCTTGCTTACAGCAACGTGCTATATGTTCTGAATGCCCGAATTGGGAATCTGTGTCAAAACTTTGTTAGGAATTATGTGATCCTTACTAGCTGGAAGTAAGGGAGATGGGGCATGAAGTTATTTCTAGGAGTTGGACACATACCAAGTTTAGCTCAGTTCTGGGCATCTTTGAAATACCTATACAAACTTGTTCCTACATAGTAACTTGCATCTTTGAATGAGAATGTGCTTGCTTACAGCAACGTGCTATATGTTGTGAATGCCCGAATTGGGAATCTGTGTCAAAACTTTGTTAGGATTTATGTGATCCTTACTAGCTGGAAGTAAGGGAGTTGGGACATGAAGTTGTTTCTAGGAGTTGGACACATACCATGTTTAGCTCAGTTCTGGGCATCTTTGAAATACCAATACAAACTTGTTCCTACATAGTAACTTGCAACTTTGAATGAGAATGTTCTTGCTTACAGCAACGTGCTATATGTTGTGAATGCCCGAATTGGGAATCTGTGTCAAAACTTTGTTAGGAATTATGTGATCCTTACTAGGTGGAAGTAAGGGAGTTGGGGCATGAAGTTGTTTCTAGGAGTTGGACACATACCAAGTTTAGCTCAGTTCTGGGCATCTTTGAAATACCTATACAAACTTGTTCCTACATAGTAACTTGCAACTTTGAATGAGAATGTGCTTGCTTACAGCAACGTGCTATATGTTCTGAATGCCCGAATGGGAATCTGTGTCAAACCTTTGTTAGGAATTATGTGATCCTTACTAGCTGGAAGTAAGGGAGATGGGGCATGAAGTTATTTCTAGGAGTTGGAGACATACCAAATTTAGCTCACTTCTGGGCATCTTTGAAATACCTATACAAACTTGTTCCTACATAGTAACTTGCAACTTTGAATGAGAATGTGCTTGCTTACAGCAACGTGCTATATGTTCTGAATGTCCGAATTGGGAATCTGTGTCAAAACTTTGTTAGGAATTATGTGATCCTTACTAGCTGGAAGTAAGCGAGATGGGGCATGAAGTTATTTCTAGGAGTTGGACACATACCAAGTTTAGCTCAGTTCTGGGCATCTTTAAAATACCTATACAAACTTGTTCCTACATAGTAACTTGCAACTTTGAATGAGAATGTGCTTGCTTACAGCAACGTGCTATATGTTCTGAATGCCCGAATTGGGAATCTGTGTCAAAACTTTGTTAGGAATTATGTGATCCTTACTAGCTGGAAGTAAGGGAGATGGGGCATGAAGTTATTTCTAGCAGTTGGACACATACAACGTGAAGCTCAGTTCTGGGCATCTTTGAAATACCTATACAAACTTGTTCCTACATAGTAACTTGCAACTTTGAATGAGAATGTGCTTGCATACAGCAACGTGCTATATGTTCTGAATGCCCGAATAGGGAATCTGTGTCAAAACTTTGTTAGGAATTATGTGATCCTTACAAGCTGGAAGTAAGTGAGATGGGGCATGAAGTTATTTCTAGGAGTTGGACACATACCAAGTTTAGCTCAGTTCTGGGCATCTTTGAAATACCTATACAAACTTGTTCCTACATAGTAACTTGCAACTTTGAATGAGAATGTGCTTGCTTACAGCAACGTGCTATATGTTGTGAATGCCCGAATTGGGAATCTGTGTCAAAACTTTGTTAGGAATTATGTGATCCTTACTAGCTGGAAGTAAGGGAGTTGGGGCATGAAGTTGTTTCTAGGAGTTGGACACATACCATGTTTAGCTCAGTTCTGGGCATCTTTGAAATACCTATACAAACTTTTTCCTACATAGTAACTTGCAACTTTGAATGAGAATGTGCTTGCTTACAGCAACGTGCTATATGTTCTGAATGCCCGAATTGGGAATCTGTGTCAAAACTTTGTTAGGAATTATGTGATCCTTACTAGCTGGAAGTAAGGGAGATGGGGCATGAAGTTATTTCTAGGAGTTGGACACATACCAAGTTTAGCTCAGTTCTGGGCATCTTTGAAATACCTATACAAACTTGTTCCTACATAGTAACTTGCAACTTTGAATGAGAATGTGCTTGCTTACAGCAACGTGCTATATGTTCTGAATGCCCGAATTGGGAATCTGTGTCAAAACTTTGTTAGGAATTATGTGATCCTTACTAGCTGGAAGTAAGGGAGATGGGGCATGAAGTTATTTCTAGGAGTTGGACACATACCAAGTTTAGCTCAGTTCTGGGCATCTTTGAAATACCTATACAAACTTGTTCCTACATAGTAACTTGCATCTTTGAATGAGAAGGTGCTTGCTTACAGCAACGTGCTATATGTTGTGAATGCCCGAATTGGGAATCTGTGTCAAAACTTTGTTAGGAATTATGTGATCCTTACTAGCTGGAAGTAAGCGAGATGGGGCATGAAGTTATTTCTAGGAGTTGGACACATACCAAGTTTAGCTCAGTTCTGGGCATCTTTGAAATACCTATACAAACTTGTTCCTACATAGTAACTTGCATCTTTGAATGAGAATGTGCTTTCTTACAGCAACGTGCTATATGTTCTGAATGACCGAATTGGGAATCTGTGTCAAAACTTTGTTAGGAGTTATGTGATCTTTACTAGCTGGAAGTAAGGGAGTTGGGGCATAAAGTTATTTCTAGGAGTTGGACACATACCAAGTTTAGCTCAGTTCTGGGCATCTTTGAAATACCTATACAAACATGTTCCTACATAGTAACTTGCAACTTTGAATGAGAATGTGCTTGCTTACAGCAACGTGCTATATGTTCTGAATGCCCGAATTGGGAATCTCTGTCAAAACTTTGTTAGGAGTTATGTGATCCTTACTAGCTGGAAGTAAGGGAGTTGGGGCATGAAGTTATTTCTAGGAGTTGGACACATACCAAGTTTAGCTCAGTTCTGGGCATCTTTGAAAGTCCTATTCAAACTTGTTCCTACATAGTAACTTGCAACTTTGAATGAGAATGTGCTTTCTTACAGCAACGTGCTATATGTTCTGAATGCCCGAATTGGGAATCTGTGTCAAAACGTTGTTAGGAATTATGTGATCCTTACTAGCTGGAATTAAGGGAGTTGGGGCATGAAGTTATTTCTAGGAGTTGGACACATACCAAGTTTAGCTCAGTTCTGGGCATCTTTGAAATACCTATACAAACTTGTTCCTACATAGTAACTTGCAACTTTGAATGAGAATGTGCTTGCTTAGAGCAACGTGCTATATGTTGTGAATGCCCGAATTGGGAATCTGTGTCAAAACTTTGTTAGGAATTATGTGATCCTTACTAGTTGGAAGTAAGGGAGTTGGGGCATGAAGTTGTTTCTAGGAGTTGGACACATACCATGTTTAGCTCAGTTCTGGGCATCTTTGAAATACCTATACAAACTTGTTCCTACATAGTAACTTGCAACTTTGAATGAGAATGTGCTTGCTTACAGCAACGTGCTATATGTTCTGAATGCCCGAATTGGGAATCTGTGTCAAAACTTTGTTAGGAATTATGTGATCCTTACTAGCTGGAAGTAAGGGAGATGGGGCATGAAGTTATTTCTAGGAGTTGGACACATACCAAGTTTAGCTCAGTTCTGGGCATCTTTGAAATACCTATACAAACTTGTTCCTACATAGTAACTTGCAACTTTGAATGAGAATGTGCTTTCTTACAGCAAGGTGCTATATGTTCTGAATGCCCGAATTGGGAATCTGTGTCAAAACTTTGTTAGGAATTATGTGATCCTTACTAGCTGGAAGTAAGGGAGTTGGGGCATGAAGTTATTTCTAGGAGTTGGACACATACCAAGTTTAGCTCAGTTCTGGGCATCTTTGAAAGTCCTATTCAAACTTGTTCCTACATAGTAACTTGCAACTTTGAATGAGAATGTGCTTGCTTATAGCAACGTGCTATATGTTCTGAATGCCCGAATTGGGAATCTGTGTCAAAACTTTGTTAGGAATTATGTGATCCTTACTAGCTGGAAGTAAGGGAGATGGGGCATGAAGTTGTTTCTAGGAGTTGGACACATACCAAGTTTAGCTCAGTTCTGGGCATCTTTGAAATACCTATACAAACTTGTTCCTACATAGTAACTTGCAACTTTGAATGAGAATGTGCTTGCTTACAGCAACGTGCTATATGTTCTGAATGCCCGAATTGGGAATCTGTGTCAAAACTTTGTTAGGAATTATGTGATCCTTACTAGCTGGAAGTAAGGGAGTTGGGGCAGGAAGTTATTTCTAGGAGTTGGACACATACCAAGTTTAGCTCAGTTCTGGGCATCTTTGAAAGTCCTATTCAAACTTGTTCCTACATAGTAACTTGCAACTTTGAATGAGAATGTGCTTTCTTACAGCAACGTGCTATATGTTCTGAATGCCCGAATTTGGAATCTGTGTCAAAACGTTGTTAGGAATTATGTGATCCTTACTAGCTGGAATTAAGGGAGTTGGGGCATGAAGTTATTTCTAGGAGTTGGACACATACCAAGTTTAGCTCAGTTCTGGGCATCTTTGAAATACCTATACAAACTTGTTCCTACATAGTAACTTGCAACTTTGAATGAGAATGTGCTTGCTTAGAGCAACGTGCTATATGTTGTGAATGCCCGAATTGGGAATCTGTGTCAAAACTTTGTTAGGAATTATGTGATCCTTACTAGCTGGAAGTAAGGGAGTTGGGGCATGAAGTTGTTTCTAGGAGTTGGACACATACCATGTATAGCTCAGTTCTGGGCATCTTTGAAATACCTATACAAACTTGTTCCTACATAGTAACTTGCAACTTTGAATGAGAATGTGCTTGCTTACAGCAACGTGCTATATGTTCTGAATGCCCGAATTGGGAATCTGTATCAAAACTTTGTTAGGAATTATGTGATCCTTACTAGCTGGAAGTAAGGGAGATGGGGCATGAAGTTATTTCTAGGAGTTGGACACATACCAAGTTTAGCTCAGTTCTGGGCATCTTTGAAATACCTATACAAACTTGTTCCTACATAGTAACTTGCAACTTTGAATGAGAAAGTGCTTGCTTACAGCAACGTGCTATATGTTCTGAATGCCCGAATTGGGAATCTGTGTCAAAACTTTGTTAGGAATTATGTGATCCTTACTAGCTGGAAGTAAGGGAGATGGGGCATGAAGTTATTTCTAGGAGTTGGACACATACCAAGTTTAGCTCAGTTCTGGGCATCTTTGAAATACCTATACAAACTTGTTCCTACATAGTAACTTGCATCTTTGAATGAGAATGTGCTTGCTTACAGCAACGTGCTATATGTTCTGAATGCCCGAATTGGGAATCTGTGTCAAAACTTTGTTAGGAATTATGTGATCCTTACTAGCTGGAAGTAAGCGAGATGGGGCATGAAGTTATTTCTAGGAGTTGGACACATACCAAGTTTAGCTCAGTTCTGGGCATCTTTGAAATACCTATAGAAACTTATTCCTACATAGTAACTTGCATCTTTGAATGAGAATGTGCTTGCTTACAGCAACGTGCTATATGTTCTGAATGCCCGAATTGGGAATCTGTGTCAAAACTTTGTTAGGAATTATGTGATCCTTACTAGCTGGAAGTAAGGGAGTTGGGGCATGAAGTTAGTTCTAGGAGTTGGACACATACCAAGTTTAGCTCAGTTCTGGGCATCTTTGAAATACCTATACAAACTTGTTCCTACATAGTAACTTGCAACTTTGAATGAGAATGTGCTTGCTTACAGCAACGTGCTATATGTTCTGAATGCCCGAATTGGGAATCTGTGTCAAAACTTTGTTAGGAATTATGTGATCCTTACTAGCTGGAATTAAGGGAGTTGGGGCAGGATGTTATTTCTAGGAGTTGGACACATACCAAGTTTAGCTCAGTTCTGGGCATCTTTGAAAGTCCTATTCAAACTTGTTCCTACATAGTAACTTACAACTTTGAATGAGAATGTGCTTTCTTACAGCAACGTGCTATATGTTCTGAATGCCCGAATTGGGAATCTGTGTCAAAACGTTGTTAGGAATTATGTGATCCTTACTAGCTGGAAGTAAGGGAGTTGGGGCATGAAGTTTTTTCTAGGAGTTGGACACATACCAAGTTTAGCTCAGTTCTGGGCATCTTTGAAATACCTATACAAACTTGTTCCTACATAGTAACTTGCAACTTTGAATGAGAATGTGCTTGCTTAGAGCAACGTGCTATATGTTGTGAATGCCCGAATTGGGAATCTGTGTCAAAACTTTGTTAGGAATTATGTGATCCTTACTAGCTGGAAGTAAGGGAGTTGGTGCATGAAGTTGTTTCTAGGAGTTGGACACATACCATGTTTAGCTCAGTTCTGGGCATCTTTGAAATACCTATACAAACTTGTTCCTACATAGTAAATTGCAACTTTGAATGAGAATGTGCTGGCTTACAGCAACGTGCTATATGTTCTGAATGCCCGAATTGGGAATCTGTGTCAAAACTTTGTTAGGAATTATGTGATCCTTACTAGCTGGAAGTAAGGGAGATGGGGCATGAAGTTTTTTCTAGGAGTTGGACACATACCAAGTTTAGCTCAGTTCTGGGCATCTTTGAAATACCTATACAAACTTGTTCCTACATAGTAACTTGCATCTTTGAATGAGAAAGTGCTTGCTTACAGCAACGTGCTATATGTTCTGAATGCCCGAATTGGGAATCTGTGTCAAAACGTTGTTAGGAATTATGTGATCCTTACTAGCTGGAAGTAAGGGAGTTGGGGCATGAAGTTATTTCTAGGAGTTGGACACATACCAAGTTTAGCTCAGTTCTGGGCATCTTTGAAATACCTATACAAACTTGTTCCTACATAGTAACTTGCATCTTTGAATGAGAATGTGCTTGCTTACAGCAACGTGCTATATGTTCTGAATGCCCGAAATGGGAATCTGTGTCAAAACTTTGTTAGGAATTATGTGATCCTTACTAGCTGGAAGTAAGGGAGTTGGGGCAGGAAGTTATTTCTAGGAGTTGGACACATACCAAGTTTTGCTCAGTTCTGGGCATCTTTGAAAGTCCTATACAAACTTGTTCCTACATAGTAACTTGCAACTTTGAATGAGAATGTGCTTTCTTACAGCAACGTGCTATATGTTCTGAATGCCCGAATTGGGAATCTGTGTCAAAACTTTGTTAGGAATTATGTGATCCTTACTAGCTGGAAGTAAGGGAGTTGGGGCGTGAAGTTATTTCTAGGAGTTGGACACATACCAAGTTTAGCTCAGTTCTGGGCATCTTTGAAATACCTATACAAACTTGTTCCTACATAGTAACTTGCAACTTTGAATGAGAATGTGCTTTCTTACAGCAAGGTGCTATATGTTCTGAATGCCCGAATTGGGAATCTGTGTCAAAACTTTGTTAGGAATTATGTGATCCTTACTAGCTGGAAGTAAGGGAGTTGGGGCATGAAGTTATTTCTAGGAGTTGGACACATACCAAGTTTAGCTCAGTTCTGGGCATCATTGAAATACCTATACAAACTTGTTCCTACATAGTAACTTGCAACTTTGAATGAGAATGTGCTTGCTTACAGCAACGTGCTATATGTTCTGAATGCCCGAATTGGGAATCTGTGTCAAAACTTTGTTAGGAATTATGTGATCCTTACTAGCTGGAAGTAAGGGAGATGGGGCATGAAGTTATTTCTAGGAGTTGGACACATACCAAGTTTAGCTCAGTTCTGGGCATCTTTGAAATACCTATACAAACTTGTTCCTACATAGTAACTTGCATCTTTGAATGAGAATGTGCTTGCTTACAGCAACGTGCTATATGTTCTGAATGCCCGAATTGGGAATCTGTGTCAAAACTTTGTTAGGAATTATGTGATCCTTACTAGCTGGAAGTAAGCGAGATGGGGCATGAAGTTATTTCTAGGAGTTGGACACATACCAAGTTTAGCTCAGTTCTGGGCATCTATGAAATACCTATACAAACTTGTTCCTACATAGTAACTTGCAACTTTGAATGAGAATGTGCTTGCTTACAGCAAGGTGCTATATGTTCTGAATGCCCGAATTGGGAATCTGTGTCAAAACTTTGTTAGGAATTATGTGATCCTTACTAGCTGGAAGTAAGGGAGATGGGGCATGAAGTTATTTCTAGGAGTTGGACACATACCAAGTTTAGCTCAGTTCTGGGCATCTTTGAAATACCTATACAAACTTGTTCCTACATAGTAACTTGCAACTTTCAATGAGAATGTGCTTTCTTACAGCAAGGTGCTATATGTTCTGAATGCCCGAATTGGGAATCTGTGTCAAAACTTTGTTAGGAATTATGTGATCCTTACTAGCTGGAAGTAAGGGAGTTGGGGCATGAAGTTATTTCTAGGAGTTGGACACATACCAAGTTTAGCTCAGTTCTGGGCATCTTTGAAAGTCCTATTCAAACTTGTTCCTACATAGTAACTTGCAACTTTGAATGAGAATGTGCTTGCTTACAGCAACGTGCTATATGTACTGAATGCCCGAATTGGGAATCTGTGTCAAAACTTTGTTAGGAATTATGTGATCCTTACTAGCTGGAAGTAAGGGAGATGGGGCATGAAGTTATTTCTATGAGTTGGACACATACCAAGTTTAGCTCAGTTCTGGGCATCTTTGAAATACCTATACAAACTTGTTCCTACATAGTAACTTGCAACTTTGAATGAGAATGTGCTTGCTTACAGCAACGTGCTATATGTTCTGAATGCCCGAATGGGAATCTGTGTCAAAACTTTGTTAGGAATTATGTGATCCTTACTAGCTGGAAGTAAGGGAGATGGGGCATGAAGTTATTTCTAGGAGTTGGAGACATACCAAATTTAGCTCAGTTCTGGGCATCTTTGAAATACCTATACAAACTTGTTCCTACATAGTAACTTGCAACTTTGAATGAGAATGTGCTTGCTTACAGCAACGTGCTATATGTTCTGAATGCCCGAATTGGGAATCTGTGTCAAAACTTTGTTAGGAATTATGTGATCCTTACTAGCTGGAAGTAAGGGAGATGGGGCATGAAGTTATTTCTAGGAGTTGGACACATACCAAGTTTATCTCAGTTCTGGCCATCTTTGAAATACCTATACAAACTTGTTCCTACATAGTAACTTGCATCTTTGAATGAGAATGTGCTTGCTTACAGCAACGTGCTATATGTTCTGAATGCCCGAATTGGGAATCTGTGTCAAAACTTTGTTAGGAATTATGTGATCCTTACTAGCTGGAAGTAAGCGAGATGGGGCATGAAGTTATTTCTAGGAGTTGGACACATACCAAGTTTAGCTCAGTTCTGGGCATCTTTGAAATACCTATACAAACTTGTTCCTACATAGTAACTTGCATCTTTGAATGGGAATGTGCCTGCTTACAGCAACGTGCTATATGTTCTGAATGCACGAATTGGGAATCTGTGTCAAAACTTTGTTAGGAATTATGTGATCCTTACTAGCTGGAAGTAAGGGAGTTGGGGCATGAAGTTATTTCTAGGAGTTGGACACATACCAAGTTTAGCTCAGTTCTGGGCATCTTTGAAATACCTATACAAACTTGTTCCTACATAGTAACTTGCAACTTTGAATGAGAATGTGCTTGCTTACAGCAACGTGCTATATGTTCTGAATGCCCGAATTGGGAATCTGTGTCAAAACTTTGTTAGGAATTATGTGATCCTTACTAGCTGGAATTAAGGGAGTTGGGGCAGGATGTTATTTCTAGGAGTTGGACACATACCAAGTTTAGCTCAGTTCTGGGCATCTTTGAAAGTCCTATTCAAACTTGTTCCTACATAGTAACTTGCAACTTTGAATGAGAATGTGCTTGCTTACAGCAACGTGCTATATGTTCTGAATGCCCGAATTGGGAATCTGTGTCAAAACGTTGTTAGGAATTATGTGATCCTTACTAGCTGGAAGTAAGGGAGTTGGGGCATGAAGTTGTTTCTAGGAGTTGGACACATACCAAGTTTAGCTCAGTTCTGGGCATCTTTGAAATACCTATACAAACTTGTTCCTACATAGTAACTTGCAACTTTGAATGAGAATGTGCTTGCTTAGAGCAACGTGCTATATGTTGTGAATGCCCGAATTGGGAATCTGTGTCAAAACTTTGTTAGGAATTATGTGATCCTTACTAGCTGGAAGTAAGGGAGTTGGGGCATGAAGTTGTTTCTAGGACTTGGACACATACCATGTTTAGCTCAGTTCTGGGCATCTTTGAAATACCTATACAAACTTGTTCCTACATAGTAACTTGCAACTTTGAATGAGAATGTGCTTGCTTACAGCAACGTGCTATATGTTCTGAATGCCCGAATTGGGAATCTGTGTCAAAACTTTGTTAGGAATTATGTGATCCTTACTAGCTGGAAGTAAGGGAGATGGGGCATGAAGTTATTTCTAGGAGTTGGACACATACCAAGTTTAGCTCAGTTCTGGGCATCTTTGAAATACCTATACAAACTTGTTCCTACATAGTAACTTGCATCTTTGAATGAGAATGTGCTTGCTTACAGCAACGTGCTATATGTTCTGAATGCCCGAATTGGGAATCTGTGTCAAAACGTTGTTAGGAATTATGTGATCCTTACTAGCTGGAAGTAAGGGAGTTGGGGCATGAAGTTATTTCTAGGAGTTGGACACATACCAAGTTTAGCTCAGTTCTGGGCATCTTTGAAATACCTATACAAACTTGTTCCTACATAGTAACTTGCATCTTTGAATGAGAATGTGCTTGCTTACAGCAACGTGCTATATGTTCTGAATGCCCGAAATGGGAATCTGTGTCAAAAGTTTGTTAGGAATTATGTGATCCTTACTAGCTGGAAGTAAGGGAGTTGGGGCAGGAAGTTATTTCTAGGAGTTGGACACATACCAAGTTTAGCTCAGTTCTGGGCATCTTTGAAAGTCCTATACAAACTTGTTCCTACATAGTAACTTGCAACTTTGAATGAGAATGTGCTTTCTTACAGCAACGTGCTATATGTTCTGAATGCCCGAATTGGGAATCTGTGTCAAAACGTTGTTAGGAATTATGTGATCCTTACTAGCTGGAAGTAAGGGAGTTGGGGCATGAAGTTATTTCTAGGAGTTGGACACATACCAAGTTTAGCTCAGTTCTGGGCATCTTTGAAATACCTATACAAACTTGTTCCTACATAGTAACTTGCAACTTTGAATGAGAATGTGCTTGCTTAGAGCAACGTGCTATATGTTGTGAATGCCCGAATTGGGAATCTGTGTCAAAACTTTGTTAGGAATTATGTGATCCTTACTAGTTGGAAGTAAGGGAGTTGGGGCATGAAGTTGTTTCTAGGAGTTGGACACATACCATGTTTAGCTCAGTTCTGGGCATCTTTGAAATACCTATACAAACTTGTTCCTACATAGTAACTTGCAACTTTGAATGAGAATGTGCTTGCTTACAGCAACGTGCTATATGTTCTGAATGCCCGAATTGGGAATCTGTGTCAAAACTTTGTTAGGAATTATGTGATCCTTACTAGCTGGAAGTAAGGGAGATGGGGCATGAAGTTATTTCTAGGAGTTGGACACATACCAAGTTTAGCTCAGTTCTGGGCATCTTTGAAATACCTATACAAACTTGTTCCTACATAGTAACTTGCAACTTTGAATGAGAATGTGCTTTCTTACAGCAAGGTGCTATATGTTCTGAATGCCCGAATTGGGAATCTGTGTCAAAACTTTGTTAGGAATTATGTGATCCTTACTAGCTGGAAGTAAGGGAGTTGGGGCATGAAGTTATTTCTAGGAGTTGGACACATACCAAGTTTAGCTCAGTTCTGGGCATCTTTGAAAGTCCTATTCAAACTTGTTCCTACATAGTAACTTGCAACTTTGAATGAGAATGTGCTTGCTTATAGCAACGTGCTATATGTTCTGAATGCCCGAATTGGGAATCTGTGTCAAAACTTTGTTAGGAATTATGTGATCCTTACTAGCTGGAAGTAAGGGAGATGGGGCATGAAGTTGTTTCTAGGAGTTGGACACATACCAAGTTTAGCTCAGTTCTGGGCATCTTTGAAATACCTATACAAACTTGTTCCTACATAGTAACTTGCAACTTTGAATGAGAATGTGCTTGCTTACAGCAATGTGCTATATGTTCTGAATGCCCGAATTATGAATCTGTGTCAAAACTTTGTTAGGAATTATGTGATCCTTACTAGCTGGAAGTAAGGGAGTTGGGGCGTGAAGTTATTTCTAGGAGTTGGACACATACCAAGTTTAGCTCAGTTCTGGGCATCTTTGAAAGTCCTATTCAAACTTGTTCCTACATAGTAACTTGCAACTTTGAATGAGAATGTGCTTGCTTATAGCAACGTGCTATATGTTCTGAATGCCCGAATTGGGAATCTGTGTCAAAACTTTGTTAGGAATTATGTGATCCTTACTAGCTGGAAGTAAGGGAGATGGGGCATGAAGTTGTTTCTAGGAGTTGGACACATACCAAGTTTAGCTCAGTTCTGGGCATCTTTGAAATACCTATACAAACTTGTTCCTACATAGTAACTTGCAACTTTGAATGAGAATGTGCTTGCTTAGAGCAACGTGCTATATGTTGTGAATGCCCGAATTGGGAATCTGTGTCAAAACTTTGTTAGGAATTATGTGATCCTTACTAGCTGGAAGTAAGGGAGTTGGGGCATGAAGTTGTTTCTAGGACTTGGACACATACCATGTTTAGCTCAGTTCTGGGCATCTTTGAAATACCTATACAAACTTGTTCCTACATAGTAAATTGCAACTTTGAATGAGAATGTGCTTGCTTACAGCAACGTGCTATATGTTCTGAATGCCCGAATTGGGAATCTGTGTCAAAACTTTGTTAGGAATTATGTGATCCTTACTAGCTGGAAGTAAGGGAGATGGGGCATGAAGTTATTTCTAGGAGTTGGACACATACCAAGTTTAGCTCAGTTCTGGGCATCTTTGAAATACCTATACAAACTTGTTCCTACATAGTAACTTGCATCTTTGAATGAGAATGTGCTTGCTTACAGCAACGTGCTATATGTTCTGAATGCCCGAATTGGGAATCTGTGTCAAAACGTTGTTAGGAATTATGTGATCCTTACTAGCTGGAAGTAAGGGAGTTGGGGCATGAAGTTATTTCTAGGAGTTGGACACATACCAAGTTTAGCTCAGTTCTGGGCATCTTTGAAATACCTATACAAACTTGTTCCTACATAGTAACTTGCATCTTTGAATGAGAATGTGCTTGCTTACAGCAACGTGCTATATGTTCTGAATGCCCGAAATGGGAATCTGTGTCAAAAGTTTGTTAGGAATTATGTGATCCTTACTAGCTGGAAGTAAGGGAGTTGGGGCAGGAAGTTATTTCTAGGAGTTGGACACATACCAAGTTTAGCTCAGTTCTGGGCATCTTTGAAAGTCCTATACAAACTTGTTCCTACATAGTAACTTGCAACTTTGAATGAGAATGTGCTTTCTTACAGCAACGTGCCATATGTTCTGAATGCCAGAATTGGGAATCTGTGTCAAAACTTTGTTAGGAATTATGTGATCCTTACTAGCTGGAAGTAAGGGAGTTGGGGCGTGAAGTTATTTCTAGGAGTTGGACACATACCAAGTTTAGCTCAGTTCTGGGCATCTTTGAAATACCTATACAAACTTGTTCCTACATAGTAACTTGCAACTTTGAATGAGAATGTGCTTTCTTACAGCAAGGTGCTATATGTTCTGAATGCCCGAATTGGGAATCTGTGTCAAATCTTTGTTAGGAATTATGTGATCCTTACTAGCTGGAAGTAAGGGAGTTGGGGCGTGAAGTTATTTCTAGGAGTTGGACACATACCAAGTTTAGCTCAGTTCTGGGCATCTTTGAAATACCTATACAAACTTATTCCTACATAGTAACTTGCAACATTGAATGAGAATGTGCTTGCTTACAGCAACGTGCTATATGTTCTGAATGCCCGAATTGGGAATCTGTGTCAAAACTTTGTTAGGAATTATGTGATCCTTACTAGCTGGAAGTAAGGGAGATGGGGCATGAAGTTATTTCTAGGAGTTGGACACATACCAAGTTTAGCTCAGTTCTGGGCATCTTTGAAATACCTATACAAACTTGTTCCTACATAGTAACTTGCATCTTTGAATGAGAATGTGCTTGCTTACAGCAACGTGCTATATGTTCTGAATGCCCGAATTGGGAATCTGTGTCAAAACTTTGTTAGGAATTATGTGATCCTTACTAGCTGGAAGTAAGCGAGATGGGGCATGAAGTTATTTCTAGGAGTTGGACACATACCAAGTTTAGCTCAGTTCTGGGCATCTTTGAAATACCTATACAAACTTGTTCCTACATAGTAACTTGCAACTTTGAATGAGAATGTGCTTGCTTAGAGCAACGTGCTATATGTTGTGAATGCCCGAATTGGGAATCTGTGTCAAAACTTTGTTAGGAATTATGTGATCCTTACTAGTTGGAAGTAAGGGAGTTGGGGCATGAAGTTGTTTCTAGGAGTTGGACACATACCATGTTTAGCTCAGTTCTGGGCATCTTTGAAATACCTATACAAACTTGTTCCTACATAGTAACTTGCAACTTTGAATGAGAATGTGCTTGCTTACAGCAACGTGCTATATGTTCTGAATGCCCGAATTGGGAATCTGTGTCAAAACTTTGTTAGGAATTATGTGATCCTTACTAGCTGGAAGTAAGGGAGATGGGGCATGAAGTTATTTCTAGGAGTTGGACACATACCAAGTTTAGCTCAGTTCTGGGCATCTTTGAAATACCTATACAAACTTGTTCCTACATAGTAACTTGCAACTTTGAATGAGAATGTGCTTTCTTACAGCAAGGTGCTATATGTTCTGAATGCCCGAATTGGGAATCTGTGTCAAAACTTTGTTAGGAATTATGTGATCCTTACTAGCTGGAAGTAAGGGAGTTGGGGCATGAAGTTATTTCTAGGAGTTGGACACATACCAAGTTTAGCTCAGTTCTGGGCATCTTTGAAAGTCCTATTCAAACTTGTTCCTACATAGTAACTTGCAACTTTGAATGAGAATGTGCTTGCTTATAGCAACGTGCTATATGTTCTGAATGCCCGAATTGGGAATCTGTGTCAAAACTTTGTTAGGAATTATGTGATCCTTACTAGCTGGAAGTAAGGGAGATGGGGCATGAAGTTGTTTCTAGGAGTTGGACACATACCAAGTTTAGCTCAGTTCTGGGCATCTTTGAAATACCTATACAAACTTGTTCCTACATAGTAACTTGCAACTTTGAATGAGAATGTGCTTGCTTACAGCAATGTGCTATATGTTCTGAATGCCCGAATTATGAATCTGTGTCAAAACTTTGTTAGGAATTATGTGATCCTTACTAGCTGGAAGTAAGGGAGTTGGGGCAGGAAGTTATTTCTAGGAGTTGGACACATACCAAGTTTAGCTCAGTTCTGGGCATCTTTGAAAGTCCTATTCAAACTTGTTCCTACATAGTAACTTGCAACTTTGAATGAGAATGTGCTTGCTTATAGCAACGTGCTATATGTTCTGAATGCCCGAATTGGGAATCTGTGTCAAAACTTTGTTAGGAATTATGTGATCCTTACTAGCTGGAAGTAAGGGAGATGGGGCATGAAGTTGTTTCTAGGAGTTGGACACATACCAAGTTTAGCTCAGTTCTGGGCATCTTTGAAATACCTATACAAACTTGTTCCTACATAGTAACTTGCAACTTTGAATGAGAATGTGCTTGCTTAGAGCAACGTGCTATATGTTGTGAATGCCCGAATTGGGAATCTGTGTCAAAACTTTGTTAGGAATTATGTGATCCTTACTAGCTGGAAGTAAGGGAGTTGGGGCATGAAGTTGTTTCTAGGACTTGGACACATACCATGTTTAGCTCAGTTCTGGGCATCTTTGAAATACCTATACAAACTTGTTCCTACATAGTAAATTGCAACTTTGAATGAGAATGTGCTTGCTTACAGCAACGTGCTATATGTTCTGAATGCCCGAATTGGGAATCTGTGTCAAAACTTTGTTAGGAATTATGTGATCCTTACTAGCTGGAAGTAAGGGAGATGGGGCATGAAGTTATTTCTAGGAGTTGGACACATACCAAGTTTAGCTCAGTTCTGGGCATCTTTGAAATACCTATACAAACTTGTTCCTACATAGTAACTTGCATCTTTGAATGAGAATGTGCTTGCTTACAGCAACGTGCTATATGTTCTGAATGCCCGAATTGGGAATCTGTGTCAAAACGTTGTTAGGAATTATGTGATCCTTACTAGATGGAAGTAAGGGAGTTGGGGCATGAAGTTATTTCTAGGAGTTGGACACATACCAAGTTTAGCTCAGTTCTGGGCATCTTTGAAATACCTATACAAACTTGTTCCTACATAGTAACTTGCATCTTTGAATGAGAATGTGCTTGCTTACAGCAACGTGCTATATGTTCTGAATGCCCGAAATGGGAATCTGTGTCAAAAGTTTGTTAGGAATTATGTGATCCTTACTAGCTGGAAGTAAGGGAGTTGGGGCAGGAAGTTATTTCTAGGAGTTGGACACATACCAAGTTTAGCTCAGTTCTGGGCATCTTTGAAAGTCCTATACAAACTTGTTCCTACATAGTAACTTGCAACTTTGAATGAGAATGTGCTTTCTTACAGCAACGTGCTATATGTTCTGAATGCCAGAATTGGGAATCTGTGTCAAAACTTTGTTAGGAATTATGTGATCCTTACTAGCTGGAAGTAAGGGAGTTGGGGCGTGAAGTTATTTCTAGGAGTTGGACACATACCAAGTTTAGCTCAGTTCTGGGCATCTTTGAAATACCTATACAAACTTGTTCCTACATAGTAACTTGCAACTTTGAATGAGAATGTGCTTTCTTACAGCAAGGTGCTATATGTTCTGAATGCCCGAATTGGGAATCTGTGTCAAATCTTTGTTAGGAATTATGTGATCCTTACTAGCTGGAAGTAAGGGAGTTGGGGCGTGAAGTTATTTCTAGGAGTTGGACACATACCAAGTTTAGCTCAGTTCTGGGCATCTTTGAAATACCTATACAAACTTATTCCTACATAGTAACTTGCAACATTGAATGAGAATGTGCTTGCTTACAGCAACGTGCTATATGTTCTGAATGCCCGAATTGGGAATCTGTGTCAAAACTTTGTTAGGAATTATGTGATCCTTACTAGCTGGAAGTAAGGGAGATGGGGCATGAAGTTATTTCTAGGAGTTGGACACATACCAAGTTTAGCTCAGTTCTGGGCATCTTTGAAATACCTATACAAACTTGTTCCTACATAGTAACTTGCATCTTTGAATGAGAATGTGCTTGCTTACAGCAACGTGCTATATGTTCTGAATGCCCGAATTGGGAATCTGTGTCAAAACTTTGTTAGGAATTATGTGATCCTTACTAGCTGGAAGTAAGCGAGATGGGGCATGAAGTTATTTCTAGGAGTTGGACACATACCAAGTTTAGCTCAGTTCTGGGCATCTATGAAATACCTATACAAACTTGTTCCTACATAGTAACTTGCATCTTTGAATGAGAATGTGCTTGCTTACAGCAACGTGCTATATGTTCTGAATGCCCGAATTGGGAATCTGTGTCAAAACTTTGTTAGGAATTATGTGATCCTTACTAGCTGGAAGTAAGGGAGTTGGGGCATGAAGTTATTTCTAGGAGTTGGACACATACCAAGTTTAGCTCAGTTCTGGGCATCTTTGAAATACCTATACAAACTTGTTCCTACATAGTAACTTGCAACTTTGAATGAGAATGTGCTTGCTTACAGCAACGTGCTATATGTTCTGAATGCCCGAATTGGGAATCTGTGTCAAAACTTTGTTAGGAATTATGTGATCCTTACTACCTGGAATTAAGGGAGTTGGGGCAGGATGTTATTTCTAGGAGTTGGACACATACCAAGTTTAGTTCAGTTCTGGGCATCATTGAAAGTCCTATTCAAACTTGTTCCTACATAGTAACTTGCAACTTTGAATGAGAATGTGCTTTCTTACAGCAACGTGCTATATGTTCTGAATGCCCGAATTGGGAATCTGTGTCAAAACGTTGTTAGGAATTATGTGATCCTTACTAGCTGGAAGTAAGGGAGTTGGGGCATGAAGTTGTTTCTAGGAGTTGGACACATACCAAGTTTAGCTCAGTTCTGGGCATCTTTGAAATACCTATACAAACTTGTTCCTACATAGTAACTTGCAACTTTGAATGAGAATGTGCTTGCTTAGAGCAACGTGCTATATGTTGTGAATGCCCGAATTGGGAATCTGTGTCAAAACATTGTTAGGAATTATGTGATCCTTACTAGCTGGAAGTAAGGGAGTTGGGGCATGAAGTTGTTTCTAGGAGTTGGACACATACCATGTTTAGCTCAGTTCTGGGCATCTTTGAAATACCTATACAAACTTGTTCCTACATAGTAAATTGCAACTTTGAATGAGAATGTGCTTGCTTACAGCAACGTGCTATATGTTCTGAATGCCCGAATTGGGAATCTGTGTCAAAACTTTGATAGGAATTATGTGATCCTTACTTGCTGGAAGTAAGGGAGATGGGGCATGAAGTTATTTCTAGGAGTTGGACACATACCAAGTTTAGCTCAGTTCTGGGCATCTTTGAAATACCTATACAAACTTGTTCCTACATAGTAACTTGCATCTTTGAATGAGAATGTGCTTGCTTACAGCAACGTGCTATATGTTCTGAATGCCCGAAATGGGAATCTGTGTCAAAACTTTGTTAGGAATTATGTGATCCTTACTAGCTGGAAGTAAGGGAGTTGGGGCAGGAAGTTATTTCTAGGAGTTGGACACATACCAAGTTTAGCTCAGTTCTGGGCATCTTTGAAAGTCCTATACAAACTTGTTCCTACATAGTAACTTGCAACTTTGAATGAGAATGTGCTTTCTTACAGCAACGTGCTATATGTTCTGAATGCCCGAATTGGGAATCTGTGTCAAAACTTTGTTAGGAATTATGTGATCCTTACTAGCTGGAAGTAAGGGAGTTGGGGCGTGAAGTTATTTCTAGGAGTTGGACACATACCAAGTTTAGCTCAGTTCTGGGCATCTTTGAAATACCTATACAAACTTGTTCCTACATAGTAACTTGCAACTTTGAATGAGAATGTGCTTTCTTACAGCAAGGTGCTATATGTTCTGAATGCCCGAATTGGGAATCTGTGTCAAAACTTTGTTAGGAATTATGTGATCCTTACTAGCTGGAAGTAAGGGAGTTGGGGCATGAAGTTATTTCTAGGAGTTGGACACATACCAAGTTTAGCTCAGTTCTGGGCATCTTTGAAATACCTATACAAACTTGTTCCTACATAGTAACTTGCAACTTTGAATGAGAATGTGCTTGCTTACAGCAACGTGCTATATGTTCTGAATGCCCGAATTGGGAATCTGTGTCAAAACTTTGTTAGGAATTATGTGATCCTTACTAGCTGGAAGTAAGGGAGATGGGACATGAAGTTATTTCTAGGAGTTGGACACATACCAAGTTTAGCTCAGTTCTGGGCATCTTTGAAATACCTATACAAACTTGTTCCTACATAGTAACTTGCATCTTTGAATGAGAATGTGCTTGCTTACAGCAACGTGCTATATGTTCTGAATGCCCGAATTGGGAATCTGTGTCAAAACTTTGTTAGGAATTATGTGATCCTTACTAGCTGGAAGTAAGGGAGATGGGGCATGAAGTTATTTCTAGGAGTTGGACACATACCAAGTTTAGCTCAGTTCTGGGCATCTATGAAATACCTATACAAACTTGTTCCTACATAGTAACTTGCAACTTTGAATGAGAATGTGCTTTCTTACAGCAAGGTGCTATATGTTCTGAATGCCCGAATTGGGAATCTGTGTCAAAACTTTGTTAGGAATTATGTGATCCTTACTAGCTGGAAGTAAGGGACTTGGGGCATGAAGTTATTTCTAGGAGTTGGACACATACCAAGTTTAGCTCAGTTCTGGGCATCTATGAAATACCTATACAAACTTGTTCCTACATAGTAACTTGCATCTTTGAATGAGAATGTGCTTGCTTACAGCAACGTGCTATATGTTCTGAATGCCCGAATTGGGAATCTGTGTCAAAACTTTGTTAGGAATTATGTGATCCTTACTAGCTGGAAGTAAGGGAGTTGGGGCATGAAGTTATTTCTAGGAGTTGGACACATACCAAGTTTAGCTCAGTTCTGGGCATCTTTGAAATACCTATACAAACTTGTTCCTACATAGTAACTTGCAACTTTGAATGAGAATGTGCTTGCTTACAGCAACGTGCTATATGTTCTGAATGCCCGAATTGGGAATCTGTGTCAAAACTTTGTTAGGAATTATGTGATCCTTACTACCTGGAATTAAGGGAGTTGGGGCAGGATGTTATTTCTAGGAGTTGGACACATACCAAGTTTAGTTCAGTTCTGGGCATCATTGAAAGTCCTATTCAAACTTGTTCCTACATAGTAACTTGCAACTTTGAATGAGAATGTGCTTTCTTACAGCAACGTGCTATATGTTCTGAATGCCCGAATTGGGAATCTGTGTCAAAACGTTGTTAGGAATTATGTGATCCTTACTAGCTGGAAGTAAGGGAGTTGGGGCATGAAGTTGTTTCTAGGAGTTGGACACATACCAAGTTTAGCTCAGTTCTGGGCATCTTTGAAATACCTATACAAACTTGTTCCTACATAGTAACTTGCAACTTTGAATGAGAATGTGCTTGCTTAGAGCAACGTGCTATATGTTGTGAATGCCCGAATTGGGAATCTGTGTCAAAACATTGTTAGGAATTATGTGATCCTTACTAGCTGGAAGTAAGGGAGTTGGGGCATGAAGTTGTTTCTAGGAGTTGGACACATACCATGTTTAGCTCAGTTCTGGGCATCTTTGAAATACCTATACAAACTTGTTCCTACATAGTAAATTGCAACTTTGAATGAGAATGTGCTTGCTTACAGCAACGTGCTATATGTTCTGAATGCCCGAATTGGGAATCTGTGTCAAAACTTTGATAGGAATTATGTGATCCTTACTTGCTGGAAGTAAGGGAGATGGGGCATGAAGTTATTTCTAGGAGTTGGACACATACCAAGTTTAGCTCAGTTCTGGGCATCTTTGAAATACCTATACAAACTTGTTCCTACATAGTAACTTGCATCTTTGAATGAGAATGTGCTTGCTTACAGCAACGTGCTATATGTTCTGAATGCCCGAAATGGGAATCTGTGTCAAAACTTTGTTAGGAATTATGTGATCCTTACTAGCTGGAAGTAAGGGAGTTGGGGCAGGAAGTTATTTCTAGGAGTTGGACACATACCAAGTTTAGCTCAGTTCTGGGCATCTTTGAAAGTCCTATACAAACTTGTTCCTACATAGTAACTTGCAACTTTGAATGAGAATGTGCTTTCTTACAGCAACGTGCTATATGTTCTGAATGCCCGAATTGGGAATCTGTGTCAAAACTTTGTTAGGAATTATGTGATCCTTACTAGCTGGAAGTAAGGGAGTTGGGGCGTGAAGTTATTTCTAGAAGTTGGACACATACCAAGTTTAGCTCAGTTCTGGGCATCTTTGAAATACCTATACAAACTTGTTCCTACATAGTAACATGCAACTTTGAATGAGAATGTGCTTTCTTACAGCAAGGTGCTATATGTTCTGAATGCCCGAATTGGGAATCTGTGTCAAAACTTTGTTAGGAATTATGTGATCCTTACTAGCTGGAAGTAAGGGAGTTGGGGCATGAAGTTATTTCTAGGAGTTGGACACATACCAAGTTTAGCTCAGTTCTGGGCATCTTTGAAATACCTATACAAACTTGTTCCTACATAGTAACTTGCAACTTTGAATGAGAATGTGCTTGCTTACAGCAACGTGCTATATGTTCTGAATGCCCGAATTGGGAATCTGTGTCAAAACTTTGTTAGGAATTATGTGATCCTTACTAGCTGGAAGTAAGGGAGATGGGGCATGAAGTTATTTCTAGGAGTTGGACACATACCAAGTTTAGCTCAGTTCTGGGCATCTTTGAAATACCTATACAAACTTGTTCCTACATAGTAACTTGCATCTTTGAATGAGAATGTGCTTGCTTACAGCAACGTGCTATATGTTCTGAATGCCCGAATTGGGAATCTGTGTCAAAACTTTGTTAGGAATTATGTGATCCTTACTAGCTGGAAGTAAGGGAGATGGGGCATGAAGTTATTTCTAGGAGTTGGACACATACCAAGTTTAGCTCAGTTCTGGGCATCTATGAAATACCTATACAAACTTGTTCCTACATAGTAACTTGCAACTTTGAATGAGAATGTGCTTTCTTACAGCAAGGTGCTATATGTTCTGAATGCCCGAATTGGGAATCTGTGTCAAAACTTTGTTAGGAATTATGTGATCCTTACTAGCTGGAAGTAAGGGACTTGGGGCATGAAGTTATTTCTAGGAGTTGGACACATACCAAGTTTAGCTCAGTTCTGGGCATCTTTGAAAGTCCTATTCAAACTTGTTCCTACATAGTAACTTGCAACTTTGAATGAGAATGTGCTTGCTTACAGCAACGTGCTATATGTACTGAATGCCCGAATTGGGAATCTGCGTCAAAACTTTGTTAGGAATTATGTGATCCTTACTAGCTGGAAGTAAGGGAGATGGGGCATGAAGTTATTTCTATGAGTTGGACACATACCAAGTTTAGCTCAGTTCTGGGCATCTTTGAAATACCTATACAAACTTGTTCCTACATAGTAACTTGCAACTTTGAATGAGAATGTGCTTGCTTACAGCAACGTGCTATATGTTCTGAATGCCCGAATGGGAATCTGTGTCAAAACTTTGTTAGGAATTATGTGATCCTTACTAGCTGGAAGTAAGGGAGATGGGGCATGAAGTTATTTCTAGGAGTTGGAGACATACCAAATTTAGCCCAGTTCTGGGCATCTTTGAAATACCTATACAAACTTGTTCCTACATAGTAACTTGCAACTTTGAATGAGAATGTGCTTGCTTACAGCAACGTGCTATATGTTCTGAATGCCCGAATTGGGAATCTGTGTCAAAACTTTGTTAGGAATTATGTGATCCTTACTAGCTGGAAGTAAGGGAGATGGGGCATGAAGTTATTTCTAGGAGTTGGACACATACCAAGTTTAGCTCAGTTCTGGCCATCTTTGAAATACCTATACAAACTTGTTCCTACATAGTAACTTGCATCTTTGAATGAGAATGTGCTTGCTTACAGCAACGTGCTATATGTTCTGAATGCCCGAATTGGGAATCTGTGTCAAAACTTTGTTAGGAATTATGTGATCCTTACTAGCTGGAAGTAAGCGAGATGGGGCATGAAGTTATTTCTAGGAGTTGGACACATACCAAGTTTAGCTCAGTTCTGGGCATCTTTGAAATACCTATACAAACTTGTTCCTACATAGTAACTTGCATCTTTGAATGAGAATGTGCTTGCTTACAGCAACGTGCTATATGTTCTGAATGCCCGAATTGGGAATCTGTGTCAAAACTTTGTTAGGAATTATGTGATCCTTACTAGCTGGAAGTAAGGGAGTTGGGGCATGAAGTTATTTCTAGGAGTTGGACACATACCAAGTTTAGCTCAGTTCTGGGCATCTTTGAAATACCTATACAAACTTGTTCCTACATAGTAACTTGCAACTTTGAATGAGAATGTGCTTTCTTACAGCAACGTGCTATATGTTCTGAATGCCCGAATTGGGAATCTGTGTCAAAACGTTGTTAGGAATTATGTGATCCTTAATAGCTGGAAGTAAGGGAGTTGGGGCATGAAGTTGTTTCTAGGAGTTGGACACATACCAAGTTTAGCTCAGTTCTGGGCATCTTTGAAATACCTATACAAACTTGTTCCTACATAGTAACTTGCAACTTTGAATGAGAATGTGCTTGCTTAGAGCAACGTGCTATATGTTGTGAATGCCCGAATTGGGAATCTGTGTCAAAACTTTGTTAGGAATTATGTGATCCTTACTAGCTGGAAGTAAGGGAGTTGGGGCATGAAGTTGTTTCTAGGACTTGGACACATACCATGTTTAGCTCAGTTCTGGGCATCTTTGAAATACCTATACAAACTTGTTCCTACATAGTAAATTGCAACTTTGAATGAGAATGTGCTTGCTTACAGCAACGTGCTATATGTTCTGAATGCCCGAATTGGGAATCTGTGTCAAAACTTTGTTAGGAATTATGTGATCCTTACTAGCTGGAAGTAAGGGAGATGGGGCATGAAGTTATTTCTAGGAGTTGGACACATACCAAGTTTAGCTCAGTTCTGGGCATCTTTGAAATACCTATACAAACTTGTTCCTACATAGTAACTTGCATCTTTGAATGAGAATGTGCTTGCTTACAGCAACGTGCTATATGTTCTGAATGCCCGAATTGGGAATCTGTGTCAAAACGTTGTTAGGAATTATGTGATCCTTACTAGCTGGAAGTAAGGGAGTTGGGGCGTGAAGTTATTTCTAGGAGTTGGACACATACCAAGTTTAGCTCAGTTCTGGGCATCTTTGAAATACCTATACAAACTTATTCCTACATAGTAACTTGCAACTTTGAATGAGAATGTGCTTGCTTACAGCAACGTGCTATATGTTCTGAATGCCCGAATTGGGAATCTGTGTCAAAACTTTGTTAGGAATTATGTGATCCTTACTAGCTGGAAGTAAGGGAGTTGGGGCATGAAGTTATTTCTCGGAGTTGGACACATACCAAGTTTAGCTCAGTTCTGGGCATCTTTGAAATACCTATACAAACTTGTTCCTACATAGTAACTTGCAACTTTGAATGAGAATGTGCTTGCTTACAGCAACGTGCTATATGTTCTGAATGCCCGAATTGGGAATCTGTGTCAAAACTTTGTTAGGAATTATGTGATCCTTACTACCTGGAATTAAGGGAGTTGGGGCAGGATGTTATTTCTAGGAGTTGGACACATACCAAGTTTAGTTCAGTTCTGGGCATCATTGAAAGTCCTATTCAAACTTGTTCCTACATAGTAACTTGCAACTTTGAATGAGAATGTGCTTTCTTACAGCAACGTGCTATATGTTCTGAATGCCCGAATTGGGAATCTGTGTCAAAACGTTGTTAGGAATTATGTGATCCTTACTAGCTGGAAGTAAGGGAGATGGGGCATGAAGTTATTTCTAGGAGTTGGACACATACCAAGTTTAGCTCAGTTCTGGGCATCTTTGAAATACCTATACAAACTTGTTCCTACACAGTAACTTGCAACTTTGAATGAGAATGTGCTTGCTTACAGCAACGTGCTATATGTTCTGAATGCCCGAATTGGGAATCTGTGTCAAAACTTTGTTAGGAATTATGTGATCCTTACTAGCTGGAAGTAAGGGAGATGGGGCATGAAGTTATTTCTAGGAGTTGGACACATACCAAGTTTAGCTCAGTTCTGGGCATCTTTGAAATACCTATACAAACTTGTTCCTACATAGTAACTTGCAACTTTCAATGAGAATGTGCTTTCTTACAGCAAGGTGCTATATGTTCTGAATGCCCGAATTGGGAATCTGTGTCAAAACTTTGTTAGGAATTATGTGATCCTTACTAGCTGGAAGTAAGGGAGTTGGGGCATGAAGTTATTTCTAGGAGTTGGACACATACCAAGTTTAGCTCAGTTCTGGGCATCTTTGAAAGTCCTATTCAAACTTGTTCCTACATAGTAACTTGCAACTTTGAATGAGAATGTGCTTGCTTACAGCAACGTGCTATATGTTCTGAATGCCCGAATGGGAATCTGTGTCAAAACTTTGTTAGGAATTATGTGATCCTTACTAGCTGGAAGTAAGGGAGATGGGGCATGAAGTTATTTCTAGGAGTTGGAGACATACCAAATTTAGCTCAGTTCTGGGCATCTTTGAAATACCTATACAAACTTGTTCCTACATAGTAACTTGCAACTTTGAATGAGAATGTGCTTGCTTACAGCAACGTGCTATATGTTCTGAATGCCCGAATTGGGAATCTGTGTCAAAATTTTGTTAGGAATTATGTGATCCTTACTAGCTGGAAGTAAGGGAGATAGGGCATGAAGTTATTTCTAGGAGTTGGACACATACCAAGTTTAGCTCAGTTCTGGGCATCTTTGAAATACCTATACAAACTTGTTCCTACATAGTAACTTGCAACTTTGAATGAGAATGTGCTTGCTTACAGCAACGTGCTATATGTTCTGAATGCCCGAATTGGGAATCTGTGTCAAAACTTTGTTAGGAATTATGTGATCCTTACTAGCTGGAAGTAAGGGAGATGGGGCATGAAGTTATTTCTAGGAGTTGGACACATACCAAGTTTAGCTCAGTTCTGGGCATCTTTGAAGTACCTATACAAACTTGTTCCTACATAGTAACTTGCAACTTTGAATGAGAATGTGCTTGCTTACAGCAACGTGCTATATGTTCTGAATGCCCGAATAGGGAATCTGTGTCAAAACTTTGTTAGGAATTATGTGATCCTTACTAGCTTGAAGTAAGGGAATTGGGGCATGAAGTTATTTCTAGGAGTTGGACACATACCAAGTTTAGCTCAGTTCTGGACATCTTTGAAATACCTATACAAACTTGTTCCTACATAGTAACTTGCAACTTTGAATGAGAATGTGCTTTCTTACAGCAAGGTGCTATATGTTCTGAATGCCCGAATTGGAAATCTGTGTCAAAACTTTGTTAGGAATTATGTGATCCTTACTAGCTGGAAGTAAGGGAGTTGGGGCATGAAGTTATTTGTAGGAGTTGGACACATACCAAGTTTAGCTCAGTTCTGGGCATCTTTGAAAGTTCTATTCAAACTTGTTCCTACATAGTAACTTGCAACTTTGAATGAGAATGTGCTTGCTTACATCAACGTGCTATATGTTCTGAATGCCCGAATTGGGAATCTGTGTCAAATCTTTGTTAGGAATTATGTGATCCTTACTAGCTGTAAGTAAGGGAGATGGGGCATGAAGTTATTTCTAGGAGTTGGAGACATACCAAGTTTAGCTCAGTTCTGGGCATCTTTGAAATACCTATACAAACTTGTTCCTACATATTAACTTGCAACTTTGAATGAGAATGTGCTTTCTTACAGCAACGTGCTATATGTTCTGAATGCCCGAATTGGGAATCTGTGTCAAAACTTTGTTAGGAATTATGTGATCCTTACTAGCTGGAAGTAAGGGAGATGGGGCATGAAGTTATTTCTAGGAGTTGGACACATACAACGTTTAGCTCAGTTCTGGGCATCTTTGAAATACCTATACAAACTTGTTCCTACATAGTAACTTGCAACTTTGAATGAGAATGTGCTTGCTTACAGCAACGTGCTATATGTTCTGAATGCCCGAATTGGGAATCTGTGTCAAAACTTTGTTAGGAATTATGTGATCCTTACTAGCTGGAAGTAAGGGAGATGGGGCATGAAGTTATTTCTAGGAGTTGGACACATACCAAGTTTAGCTCAGTTCTGGGCATCTTTGTAATACCTATACAAACTTGTTCCTACATAGTAACTTGCAACTTTCAATGAGAATGTGCTTGCTTACAGCAACGTGCTATATGTTCTGAATGCCCGAATAGGGAATCTGTGTCAAAACTTTGTTAGGAATTATGTGATCCTTACTAGCTGGAAGTAAGTGAGATGGGGCATGAAGTTATTTCTAGGAGTTGGACACACACCAAGTTTAGCTCAGTTCTGGGCATCTTTGAAATACCTATACAAACTTGTTCCTACATAGTAACTTGCAACTTTGAATGAGAATGTGCTTGCTTAGAGCAACGTGCTATATGTTCTGAATGCCCGAATTGGGAATCTGTGTCAAAACTTTGTTAGGAATTATGTGATCCTTACTAGCAGGAAGTAAGGGAGATGGGGCATGATGTTATTTCTAGGAGTTGGACACATACCAAGTTTAGCTCAGTTCTGGGCATCTTTGAAATACCTATACAAACTTGTTCCTACATAGTAACTTGCAACTTTGAATGAGAATGTGCTTGCTTACAGCAACGTGCTATATGTTCTGAATGCCCGAATTGGGAATCTGTGTCAAAACTTTGTTAGGAATTATGTGATCCTTACTAGCTGGAAGTAAGGGAGATGGGGCATGAAGTTATTTCTAGGAGTTGGACACATACCAAGTTTAGCTCAGTTCTGGGCATCTTTGAAATACCTATACAAACTTGTTCCTACATAGTAACTTGCATCTTTGAATGAGAATGTGCTTGCTTACAGCAACGTGCTATATGTTCTGAATGCCCGAATTGGGAATCTGTGTCAAAACTTTGTTAGGAATTATGTGATCCTTACTAGATGGAAGTAAGGGAGTTGGGGCATGAAGTTGTTTCTAGGAGTTGGACACATACCATGTTTAGCTCAGTTCTGGGCATCTTTGAAATACCTACACAAACTTGTTCCTACATAGTAACTTGCAACTTTGAATGAGAATGTGCTTGCTTACAGCAACGTGCTATATGTTCTGAATGCCCGAATGGGAATCTGTGTCAAAACCTTGTTGGGAATTATGTGATCCTTACTAGCTGGAAGTAAGGGAGATGGGGCATGAAGTTATTTCTAGGAGTTGGAGACATACCAAATTTAGCTCAGTTCTGGGCATCTTTGAAATACCTATACAAACTTGTTCCTACATAGTAACTTGCAACTTTGAATGAGAATTTGCTTGCTTACAGCAACGTGCTATATGTTCTGAATGCCCGAATTGGGAATCTGTGTCAAAACTTTGTTAGGAATTATGTGATCCTTACTAGCTGGAAGTAAGGGAGATGGGGCATGAAGTTATTTCTAGGAGTTGGACACATACCAAGTTTAGCTTAGTTCTGGGCATCTTTGAAATACCTACACAAACTTGTTCCTACATAGTAACTTGCAACTTTGAATGAGAATGTGCTTGCTTACAGCAACGTGCTATATGTTCTGAATTCCCGAATAGGGAATCTGTGTCAAAACTTTGTTAGGAATTATGTGATCCTTACTAGCTGGAAGTAAGTGAGATGGGGCATGAAGTTATTTCTAGGAGTTGGACACTTACCAAGTTTAGCTCAGTTCTGGGCATCTTTGAAATACCTATACAAACTTGTTCCTACATAGTAACTTGCATCTTTGAATGAGAATGTGCTTGCTTACAGCAACGTGCTATATGTTCTGAATGCCCGAATTGGGAATCTGTGTCAAAACTTTGTTAGGAATTATGTGATCCTTACTAGCTGGAAGTAATGGAGTTGGGGCATGAAGTTATTTCTAGGAGTTGGACACATACCAAGTTTAGCTCAGTTCTGGGCATCTTTGAAATACCTACGCAAACTTGTTCCTACATAGTAATTTGCATCTTTGAATGAGAATGTGCTTGCTTACAGCAAAGTGCTATATGTTGTGAATGCCCGAATTGGGAATCTGTGTCAAAACTTTGTTAGGAATTATGTGATCCTTACTAGCTGGAAGTAAGGGAGATGGGGCATGAAGTTATTTTTAGGAGTTGAACACATACCATGTTTAGCTCAATTCTGGGCATCTTTGAAATACCTATACAAACTTGTTCCTACATAGTAACTTGCAACTTTGAATGAGAATGTGCTTGCTTACAGCAACGTGCTATATGTTCTGAATGCCCGAATTGGGAATCTGTGTCAAAACTTTGTTAGGAATTATGTGATCCTTACTAGCTGGAAGTAAGGGAGATGGGGCATGAAGTTATTTCTAGGAGTTGGACACATACCAAGTTTACCTCAGTTCTGGGCATCTTTGAAGTACCTATACAAACTTGTTCCTACATAGTAACTTGCAACTTTGAATGAGAATGTGCTTGCTTACAGCAACGTGCTATATGTTCTGAATGCCCGAATTGGGAATCTGCGTCAAAACTTTGTTAGGAATTATGTGATCATTACTAGCTGGAAGTAAGGGAGTTGGGGCATGAAGTTATTTCTAGGAGTTGGACCCATACCAAGTTTAGCTCAGTTCTGGGCATCTTTGAAAGTCCTATTCAAACTTGTTCCTACATAGTAACTTGCAACTTTGAATGAGAATGTGCTTGCTTACATCAACGTGCTATATGTTCTGAATGCCCGAATTGGGAATCTGTGTCAAAACTTTGTTAGGAATTATGTGATCCTTACTAGCTGGAAGTAAGGGAGATGGGGCATGAAGTTATTTCTAGGAGTTGGACACATACCAAGTTTAGCTCAGTTCTGGGCATCTTTGAAATACCTATACAAACTTGTTCCTACATATTAACTTGCAACTTTGAATGAGAATGTGCCTTCTTACAGCAACGTGCTATATGTTCTGAATGCCCGAATTGGGAATCTGTGTCAAAATTTGTTAGGAATGATGTGATCCTTACTAGCTGGAAGTAAGGGAGTTGGGGCATGAAGGTATTTCTAGGAGTTGGACACATACCAAGTTTAGCACAGTTCTGGGCATCTTTGAAATACCTATACAAACTTGTTCCTACATAGTAACTTGCAACTTTGAATGAGAATGTGCTTGCTTACAGCAAGGTGCTATATGTTCTGAATGCCCGAATTGGGAATCTGTGTCAAACCTTTGTTAGGAATTATGTGATCCTTACTAGCTGGAAGTAAGGGAGATGGGGCATGAAGTTATTTCTAGGAGTTGGACTCATACCAAGTTTACCTCAGTTCTGGGCATCTTTGAAGTACCTATACAAACTTGTTCCTACATAGTAACTTGCAACTTTGAATGAGAATGTGCTTGCTTACAGCAACGTGCTATATGTTCTGAATGCCCGAATTGGGAATCTGTGTCAAAACTTTGTTAGAAATTATGTGATCCTTACTAGCTGGAAGTAAGGGAGTTGGGGCATGAAGTTATTTCTAGGAGTTGGACACATACCAAGTTTTGCTCAGTTCTGGGCATCTTTGGAATACCTATACAAACTTGTTCCTACATAGTAACTTGCAACTTTGAATGAGAATGTGCTTGCTTACAGCAACGTGCTATATGTTCTGAATGCCCGAATAGGGAATCTGTGTCAAAACTTTGTTAGGAATTATGTGATCCTTACTAGCTGGAAGTAAGGGAGATGGGGCATGAAGTTATTTCTAGGAGTTGGACACATACCAAGTTTAGCTCAGTTCTGGGCATCTTTGAAATACCTATACAAACTTGTTCCTACATAGTAACTTGCAACTTTGAATGAGAATGTGCTTTCTTACAGCAAGGTGCTATATGTTCTGAATGCCCGAATTGGGAATCTGTGTCAAAACTTTGTTAGGAATTATGTGATCCTTACTAGCTGGAAGTAAGGGAGTTGGGGCATGAAGTTATTTCTAGGAGTTGGACACCTACCAAGTTTAGCTCAGTTCTGGGCATCTTTGAAATACCTATACAAACTTGTTCCTACATAGGAACTTGCAACTTTGAATGAGAATGTGCTTGCTTACAGCAACGTGCTATATGTTCTGAATGCCCGAATTGGGAATCTGTGTCAAAACTTTGTTAGGAATTATGTGATCCTTACTAGCTGGAAGTAAGGGAGATGGGGCATGAAGTTATTTCTAGGAGTTGGACACATACAACGTTTAGATCAGTTCTGGGCATCTTCGAAATACCTATACAAACTTGTTCCTACATAGTAACTTGCAACTTTGAATGAGAATGTGCTTGCTTACAGCAACGTGCTATATGTTCTGAATGCCCGAATTGGGAATCTGTGTCAAAACTTTGTTAGGAATTATGTGATCCTTACTAGCTGGAAGTAAGGGAGTTGGGGCATGAAGTTATTTCTAGGAGTTGGACACATACCAAGTTTAGCTCAGTTCTGGGCATCTTTGAAATACCTATACAAACTTGTTCCTACATAGTAACTTGCAACTTTGAATGAGAATGTGCTTGCTTACAGCAACGTGCTATATGTTCTGAATGCCCGAATAGGGAATCTGTGTCAAAACTTTGTTAGGAATTATGTGATCCTTACTAGCTGGAAGTAAGTGAGATGGGGCATGAAGTTATTTCTAGGAGTTGGACACACACCAAGTTTAGCTCAGTTCTGGGCATCTTTGAAATACCTATACAAACTTGTTCCTACATAGTAACTTGCAACTTTGAATGAGAATGTGCTTGCTTACAGCAACGTGCTATATGTTCTGAATGCCCGAATGGGAATCTGTGTCAAAACTTTGTTAGGAATTATGTGATCCTTACTAGCTGGAAGTAAGGGAGATGGGGCATGAAGTTATTTCTAGGAGTTGAACAAATACCATGTTTAGCTCAGTTCTGGGCATCTTTGAAATACCTATACAAACTTGTTCCTACATAGTAACTTGCAACTTTGAATGAGAATGTGCTTGCTTACAGCAACGTGCTATATGTTCTGAATGCCCGAATTGGGAATCTGTGTCAAAACTTTGTTAGGAATTATGTGATCCTTACTAGCTGGAAGTAAGGGAGATGGGGCATGAAGTTATTTCTAGGAGTTGGACACATACCAAGTTTAGCTCAGATCTGGGCATCTTTGAAAGTCCTATTCAAACTTGTTCCTACATAGTAACTTGCAACTTTGAATGAGAATGTGCTTGCTTACAGCAACGTTCTACATGTTCTGAATGCCCGAATTGGGAATCTGTGTCAAAACTTTGTTAGGAATTATGTGATCCTTACTAGCTGGAAGTAAGGGAGATGGGGCATGAAGTTTTTTCTAGGAGTTGGACACATACCAAGTTTAGCTCAGTTCTGGGCATCTTTGAAATACCTATACAAACTTGTTCCTACATAGTAACTTGCAACTTTGAATGAGAATGTGCTTGCTTACAGCAACGTGCTATATGTTCTGAATGCCCGAATTGGGAATCTGTGTCAAAACTTTGTTAGGAATTATGTGATCCTTACTAGCTGGAAGTAAGGGAGTTGGGGCATGAAGTTGTTTCTAGGAGTTGGACACATACCATGTTTAGCTCAGTTCTGGGCATCTTTGAAATACCTATACAAACTTGTTCCTACATAGTAACTTGCAACTTTGAATGAGAATGTGCTTGCTTACAGCAACGTGCTATATGTTCTGAATGCCCGAATTGGGAATCGGTGTCAAAACTTTGTTAGGAATTATGTGATCCTTACTAGCTGGAAGTAAGGGAGATGGGTCATGAAGTTATTTCTAGGAGTTGGACACATACCAAGTTTAGCTCAGTTCTGGGCATCTTTGAAATACCTATACAAACTTGTTCCTACATAGTAACTTGCATCTTTGAATGAGAATGTGCTTGCTTACAGCAACGTGCTATATGTTGTGAATGCCCGAATTGGGAATCTGTGTCAAAACTTTGTTAGGAATTATGTGATCCTTACTAGCTGGAAGTAAGGGAGTTGGGGCATGAAGGTATTTCTAGGAGTTGGACACATACCAAGTTTAGCACAGTTCTGGGCATCTTTGAAATACCTATACAAACTTGTTCCTACATAGTAACTTGCAACTTTGAATGAGAATGTGCTTGCTTACAGCAACGTGCTATATGTTCTGAATGCCCGAATTGGGAATCTGTGTCAAACCTTTGTTAGGAATTATGTGATCCTTACTAGCTGGAAGTAAGGGAGATGGGGCATGAAGTTATTTCTAGGAGTTGGACTCATACCAAGTTTACCTCAGTTCTGGGCATCTTTGAAGTACCTATACAAACTTGTTCCTACATAGTAACTTGCAACTTTGAATGAGAATGTGCTTGCTTACAGCAACGTGCTATATGTTCTGAATGCCCGAATTGGGAATCTGTGTCAAAACTTTGTTAGAAATTATGTGATCCTTACTAGCTGGAAGTAAGGGAGTTGGGGCATGAAGTTATTTCTAGGAGTTGGACACATACCAAGTTTAGCTCAGTTCTGGGCATCTTTGGAATACCTATACAAACTTGTTCCTACATAGTAACTTGCAACTTTGAATGAGAATGTGCTTGCTTACAGCAACGTGCTATATGTTCTGAATGCCCGAATAGGGAATCTGTGTCAAAACTTTGTTAGGAATTATGTGATCCTTACTAGCTGGAAGTAAGGGAGATGGGGCATGAAGTTATTTCTAGGAGTTGGACACATACCAAGTTTAGCTCAGTTCTGGGCATCTTTGAAATACCTATACAAACTTGTTCCTACATAGTAACTTGCAACTTTGAATGAGAATGTGCTTTCTTACAGCAAGGTGCTATATGTTCTGAATGCCCGAATTGGGAATCTGTGTCAAAACTTTGTTAGGAATTATGTGATCCTTACTAGCTGGAAGTAAGGGAGTTGGGGCATGAAGTTATTTCTAGGAGTTGGACACCTACCAAGTTTAGCTCAGTTCTGGGCATCTTTGAAATACCTATACAAACTTGTTCCTACATAGGAACTTGCAACTTTGAATGAGAATGTGCTTGCTTACAGCAACGTGCTATATGTTCTGAATGCCCGAATTGGGAATCTGTGTCAAAACTTTGTTAGGAATTATGTGATCCTTACTAGCTGGAAGTAAGGGAGATGGGGCATGAAGTTATTTCTAGGAGTTGGACACATACAACGTTTAGCTCAGTTCTGGGCATCTTCGAAATACCTATACAAACTTGTTCCTACATAGTAACTTGCAACTTTGAATGAGAATGTGCTTGCTTACAGCAACGTGCTATATGTTCTGAATGCCCGAATTGGGAATCTGTGTCAAAACTTTGTTAGGAATTATGTGATCCTTACTAGCTGGAAGTAAGGGAGTTGGGGCATGAAGTTATTTCTAGGAGTTGGACACATACCAAGTTTAGCTCAGTTCTGGGCATCTTTGAAATACCTATACAAACTTGTTCCTACATAGTAACTTGCAACTTTGAATGAGAATGTGCTTGCTTACAGCAACGTGCTATATGTTCTGAATGCCCGAATAGGGAATCTGTGTCAAAACTTTGTTAGGAATTATGTGATCCTTACTAGCTGGAAGTAAGTGAGATGGGGCATGAAGTTATTTCTAGGAGTTGGACACACACCAAGTTTAGCTCAGTTCTGGGCATCTTTGAAATACCTATACAAACTTGTTCCTACATAGTAACTTGCAACTTTGAATGAGAATGTGCTTGCTTACAGCAACGTGCTATATGTTCTGAATGCCCGAATGGGAATCTGTGTCAAAACTTTGTTAGGAATTATGTGATCCTTACTAGCTGGAAGTAAGGGAGATGGGGCATGAAGTTATTTCTAGGAGTTGAACAAATACCATGTTTAGCTCAGTTCTGGGCATCTTTGAAATACCTATACAAACTTGTTCCTACATAGTAACTTGCAACTTTGAATGAGAATGTGCTTGCTTACAGCAACGTGCTATATGTTCTGAATGCCCGAATTGGGAATCTGTGTCAAAACTTTGTTAGGAATTATGTGATCCTTACTAGCTGGAAGTAAGGGAGATGGGGCATGAAGTTATTTCTAGGAGTTGGACACATACCAAGTTTAGCTCAGATCTGGGCATCTTTGAAAGTCCTATTCAAACTTGTTCCTACATAGTAACTTGCAACTTTGAATGAGAATGTGCTTGCTTACAGCAACGTTCTACATGTTCTGAATGCCCGAATTGGGAATCTGTGTCAAAACTTTGTTAGGAATTATGTGATCCTTACTAGCTGGAAGTAAGGGAGATGGGGCATGAAGTTTTTTCTAGGAGTTGGACACATACCAAGTTTAGCTCAGTTCTGGGCATCTTTGAAATACCTATACAAACTTGTTCCTACATAGTAACTTGCAACTTTGAATGAGAATGTGCTTGCTTACAGCAACGTGCTATATGTTCTGAATGCCCGAATTGGGAATCTGTGTCAAAACTTTGTTAGGAATTATGTGATCCTTACTAGCTGGAAGTAAGGGAGTTGGGGCATGAAGTTGTTTCTAGGAGTTGGACACATACCATGTTTAGCTCAGTTCTGGGCATCTTTGAAATACCTATACAAACTAGTTCCTACATAGTAACTTGCAACTTTGAATGAGAATGTGCTTGCTTACAGCAACGTGCTATATGTTCTGAATGCCCGAATTGGGAATCGGTGTCAAAACTTTGTTAGGAATTATGTGATCCTTACTAGCTGGAAGTAAGGGAGATGGGTCATGAAGTTATTTCTAGGAGTTGGACACATACCAAGTTTAGCTCAGTTCTGGGCATCTTTGAAATACCTATACAAACTTGTTCCTACATAGTAACTTGCATCTTTGAATGAGAATGTGCTTGCTTACAGCAACGTGCTATATGTTGTGAATGCCCGAATTGGGAATCTGTGTCAAAACTTTGTTAGGAATTATGTGATCCTTACTAGCTGGAAGTAAGGGAGTTGGGGCATGAAGTTGTTTCTAGGAGTTGGACACATACCATGTTTAGCTCAGTTCTGGGCATCTTTGAAATACCTATACAAACTTGTTCCTACATAGTAACTTGCAACTTTGAATGAGAATGTGCTTGCTTACAGCAACGTGCTATATGTTCTGAATGCCCGAATGGGAATCTGTGTCAAAACTTTGTTAGGAATTATGTGATCCTTACTAGCTGGAAGTAAGGGAGATGGGGCATGAAGTTATTTCTAGGAGTTGGAGACATACCAAGTTTAGCTCAGTTCTGGGCATCTTTGAAATACCTATACAAACTTGTTCCTACATAGTAACTTGCAACTTTGAATGAGAATGTGCTTGCTTAGAGCAACGTGCTATATGTTGTGAATGCCCGAATTGGGAATCTGTGTCAAAACTTTGTTAGGAATTATGTGATCCTTACTAGCTGGAAGTAAGGGAGATGGGGCATGAAGTTATTTCTAGGAGTTGGACACATACCAAGTTTAGCTCAGATCTGGGCATCTTTGAAATACCTATACAAACTTGTTCCTACATAGTAACTTGCAACTTTGAATGAGAATGTGCTTGCTTACAGCAACGTGCTACATGTTCTGAATGCCCGAATTGGGAATCTGTGTCAAAACTTTGTTAGGAATTATGTGATCCTTACTAGCTGGAAGTAAGGGAGATGGGGCATGAAGTTATTTCTAGGAGTTGGACACATACCAAGTTTAGCTCAGTTCTGGGCATCTTTGAAATACCTATACAAACTTGTTCCTACATAGTAACTTGCAACTTTGAATGAGAATGTGCTTGCTTACAGCAACGTGCTATATTTTCTGAATGCCCGAATTGGGAATCTGTGTCAAAACTTTGTTAGGAATTATGTGATCCTTACTAGCTGGAAGTAAGGGAGTTGGGGCATGAAGTTGTTTCTAGGAGTTGGACACATACCATGTTTAGCTCAGTTCTGGGCATCTTTGAAATACCTATAGAAACTTGTTCCTACATAGTAACTTGCAACTTTGAATGAGAATGTGCTTGCTTACAGCAACGTGCTATATGTTCTGAATGCCCGAATTGGGAATCTGTGTCAAAACTTTGTTAGGAATTATGTGATCCTTACTAGCTGGAAGTAAGGGAGATGGGGCATGAAGTTATTTCTAGGAGTTGGACACATACCAAGTTTAGCTCAGTTCTGGGCATCTTTGAAACACCTATACAAACTTGTTCCTACATAGTAACTTGCATCTTTGAATGAGAATGTGCTTGCTTACAGCAACGTGCTATATGTTGTGAATGCCCGAATTGGGAATCTGTGTCAAAACTTTGTTAGGAATTATGTGATCCTTACTAGCTGGAAGTAAGGGAGTTGGGGCATGAATTTGTTTCTAGGAGTTGGACACATACCATGTTTAGCTCAGTTCTGGGCATCTTTGAAATACCTATACAAACTTGTTCCTACATAGTAACTTGCAACTTTGAATGAGAATGTGCTTGCTTACAGCAACGTGCTATATGTTGTGAATGCCCGAATTGGGAATCTGTGTCAAAACTTTGTTAGGAATTATGTGATCCTTATTAGGTGGAAGTAAGGGAGTTGGGGCATGAAGTTGTTTCTAGGAGTTGGACACATACCAAGTTTAGCTCAGTTCTGGGCATCTTTAAAATACCTATACAAACTTGTTCCTACATAGTAACTTGCAACTTTGAATGAGAATGTGCTTGCTTACAGCAACGTGCTATATGTTCTGAATGCCCGAATTGGGAATCTGTGTCAAAACTTTGTTAGGAATTATGTGATCCTTACTAGCTGGAAGTAAGGGAGATGGGGCATGAAGTTATTTCTAGGAGTTGGACACATACAACGTTTAGCTCAGTTCTGGGCATCTTTGAAATACCTATACAAACTTGTTCCTACATAGTAACTTGCAACTTTGAATGAGAGTGTGCTTGCTTACAGCAACGTGCTATATGTTGTGAATGCCCGAATTGGGAATCTGTGTCAAAACTTTGTTAGGAATTATGTGATCCTTACTAGCTGGAAGTAAGGGAGTTGGGGCATGAAGTTGTTTCTAGGAGTTGGACACATACCAAGTTTAGCTCAGTTCTGGGAATCTTTGAAATACCTATACAAACTTGTTCCTACATAGTAACTTGCAACTTTGAATGAGAATGTGCTTGCTTACAGCAACGAGCTATATGTTCTGAATGCCCGAATGGGAATCTGTGTCAAACCTTTGTTAGGAATTATGTGATCCTTACTAGCTGGAAGTAAGGGAGATGGGGCATGAAGTTATGTCTAGGAGTTGGAGACATACCAAATTTAGCTCAGTTCTGGGCATCTTTGAAATACCTATACAAACTTGTTCCTACATAGTAACTTGCAACTTTGAATGAGAATGTGCTTGCTTACAGCAACGTGATATATGTTCTGAATGCCCGAATTGGGAATCTGTGTCAAAACTTTGTTAGGAATTATGTGATCCTTACTAGCTGGAAGTAAGCGAGATGGGGCATGAAGTTATTTCTAGGAGTTGGACACATACAACGTTTAGCTCAGTTCTGGGCATCTTTAAAATACCTATACAAACTTGTTCGTACATAGTAACTTGCAACTTTGAATGAGAATGTGCTTGCTTACAGCAACGTGCTATATGTTCTGAATGCCCGAATTGGGAATCTGTGTCAAAACTTTGTTAGGAATTATGTGATCCTTACTAGCTGGAAGTAAGGGAGATGGGGCATGAAGTTATTTCTAGGAGTTGGACACATACAACGTTTAGCTCAGTTCTGGGCATCTTTGAAATACCTATACAAACTTGTTCCTACATAGTAACTTGCAACTTTGAATGAGAATGTGCTTGCATACAGCAACGTGCTATATGTTCTGAATGCCCGAATAGGGAATCTGTGTCAAAACTTTGTTAGAAATTATGTGATCCTTACTAGCTGGAAGTAAGGGAGTTGGGGCATGAAGTTATTTCTAGGAGTTGGACACATACCAAGTTTAGCTCAGTTCTGGGCATCTTTGAAATACCTATACAAACTTGTTCCTACATAGTAACTTGCAACTTTGAATGAGAATGTGCTTTCTTACAGCAAGGTGCTATATGTTCTGAATGCCCGAATTGGGAATCTGTGTCAAAACTTTGTTAGGAATTATGTGATCCTTACTAGCTGGAAGTAAGGGAGTTGGGGCATGAAGTTATTTCTAGGAGTTGGACACATACCAAGTTTAGCTCAGTTCTGGGCATCTTTGAAATACCTATACAAACTTGTTCCTACATAGTAACTTGCAACTTTGAATGAGAATGTGCTTGCTTACAGCAACGTGCTATATGTTCTGAATGCCCGAATTGGGAATCTGTGTCAAAACTTTGTTAGGAATTATGTGATCCTTACTAGCTGGAAGTAAGGGAGATGGGGCATGAAGTTATTTCTAGGAGTTGGAGACATACCAAATTTAGCTCAGTTCTGGGCATCTTTGAAATACCTATACAAACTTGTTCCTACATAGTAACTTGCAACTTTGAATGAGAATGTGCTTGCTTACAGCAAGGTGCTATATGTTCTGAATGCCCGAATTGGGAATCTGTGTCAAAACTTTGTTAGGAATTATGTGATCCTTACTAGCTGGAAGTAAGGGAGTTGGGGCATGAAGTTATTTCTAGGAGTTGGACACATACCAAGTTTAGCTCAGTTCTGGGCATCTTTGAAATACCTATACAAACTTGTTCCTACATAGTAACTTGCAACTTTGAATGAGAATGTGCTTGCTTACAGCAACGTGCTATATGTTCTGAATGCCCGAATAGGGAATCTGTGTCAAAACTTTGTTAGGAATTATGTGATCCTTACTAGCTGGAAGTAAGTGAGATGGGGCATGAAGTTATTTCTAGGAGTTGGACACACACCAAGTTTAGCTCAGTTCTGGGCATCTTTGAAATACCTATACAAACTTGTTCCTACATAGTAACTTGCAACTTTGAATGAGAATGTGCTTGCTTAGAGCAACGTGCTATATGTTGTGAATGCCCGAATTGGGAATCTGTGTCAAAACTTTTTTAGGAATTATGTGATCCTTACTAGCTGGAAGTAAGGGAGTTGGGGAATGAAGTTGTTTCTAGGAGTTGGACACATACCAAGTTTAGCTCAGTTCTGGGCATCTTTGAAATACCTATACAAACTTGTTCCTACATAGTAACTTGCAACTTTGAATGAGAATGTGCTTGCTTACAGCAACGTGCTATATGTTCTGAATGCCCGAATGGGAATCTGTGTCAAAACTTTGTTAGGAATTATGTGATCCACACTAGCTGGAAGTAAGGGAGATGGGGCATGAAGTTATTTCTAGGAGTTGGACACATACAAAGTTTACCTCAGTTCTGGGCATCTTTGAAATACCTATACAAACTTGTTCCTACATAGTAACTTGCAACTTTGAATGAGAATGTGCTTGCTTACAGCAACGTGCTATATGTTCTGAATGCCCGAATTGGGAATCTGTGTCAAAACTTTGTTAGGAATTATGTGATCCTTACTAGCTGGAAGTAAGGGAGATGGGGCATGAAGTTATTTCTAGGAGTTGGACACATACCAAGTTTAGCTCAGTTCTGGGCATCTTTGAAATACCTATACAAACTTGTTCCTACATAATAACTTGCAACTTTGAATGAGAATGTGCTTGCTTACAGCAACGTGCTATATGTTCTGAATGCCCGAATTGGGAATCTGTGTCAAATCTTTGTTAGGAATTATGTGATCCTTACTAGCTGGAAGTAAGGGAGATGGGGCATGAAGTTATTTCTAGGAGTTGGACACATACCAAGTTTAGCTCAGTTCTGGGCATCTTTGAAATACCTATACAAACTTGTTCCTACACAGTAACTTGCATCTTTGAATGAGAATGTGCTTGCTTACAGCAACGTGCTATATGTTCTGAATGCCCGAATTGGGAATCTGTGTCAAAACTTTGTTAGGAATTATGTGATCCTTACTAGCTGGAAGTAAGGGAGTTTGGGCATGAAGTTGTTTCTAGGAGTTTGACACATACCATGTTTAGCTCAGTTCTGGGCATCTTTGAAATACCTATACAAACTTGTTCCTACATAGTAACTTGCAACTTTGAATGAGAATGTGCTTGCTTACAGCAACGTGCTATATGTTCTGAATGCCCGAATGGGAATCTGTGTCAAAACCTTGTTGGGAATTATGTGATCCTTACTAGCTGGAAGTAAGGGAGATGGGGCATGAAGTTATTTCTAGGAGTTGGAGACATACCAAATTTAGTTCAGTTCTGGGCATCTTTGAAATACCTGTACAAACTTGTTCCTACATAGTAACTTGCAACTTTGAATGAGAATGTGCTTGCTTACAGCAACGTGCTATATGTTCTGAATGCCCGAATGGGAATCTGTGTCAAAACTTTGTTAGGAATTATGTGATCCTTACTAGCTGGAAGTAAGGGAGATGGGGCATGAAGTTATTTCTAGGAGTTGGAGACATACCAAGTTTAGCTCAGTTCTGGGCATCTTTGAAATACCTATACAAACTTGTTCCTACATAGTAACTTGCAACTTTGAATGAGAATGTGCTTGCTTACAGCAACGTGCTACATGTTCTGAATGCCCGAATTGGGAATCTGTGTCAAAACTTTGTTAGGAATTATGGGATCCTTACTAGATGGAAGTAAGGGAGATGTGGCATGAAGTTATTTCTAGGAGTTGGACACATACCAAGTTTAGCTCAGATCTGGGCATCTTTGAAATACCTATACAAACTTGTTCCTACATAGTAACTTGCAACTTTGAATGAGAATGTGCTTGCTTACAGCAACGTGCTACATGTTCTGAATGCCCGAATTGGGAATCTGTGTCAAAACTTTGTTAGGAATTATGTGATCCTTACTAGCTGGAAGTAAGGGAGATGGGGCATGAAGTTATTTCTAGGAGTTGGACACATACCAAGTTTAGCTCAGTTCTGGGCATCTTTGAAATACCTATACAAACTTGTTCCTACATAGTAACTTGCAACTTTGAATGAGAATGTGCTTGCTTACAGCAACGTGCTATATGTTCTGAATGCCCGAATTGGGAATCTGTGTCAAAACTTTGTTAGGAATTTTGTGATCCTTACTAGCTGGAAGTAAGGGAGTTGGGGCATGAAGTTGTTTCTAGGAGTTGGACACATACCATGTTTAGCGCAGTTCTGGGCATCTTTGAAATACATATACAAACTTGTTCCTACATAGTAACTTGCAACTTTGAATGAGAATGTGCTTGCTTACGGCAACGTGCTATATGTTCTGAATGCCCGAATTGGGAATCTGTGTCAAAACTTTGTTAGGAATTATGTGATCCTTACTAGCTGGAAGTAAGGGAGATGGGGCATGAAGTTATTTCTAGGAGTTGGACACATACCAAGTTTAGCTCAGTTCTGGGCATCTTTGAAATACCTATACAAACTTGTTCCTACATAGTAACTTGCATCTTTGAATGAGAATGTGCTTGCTTACAGCAACGTGCTATATGTTGTGAATGCCCGAATTGGGAATCTGTGTCAAAACTTTGTTAGGAATTATGTGATCCTTACTAGCTGGAAGTAAGGGAGTTGGGGCATGAAGTTGTTTCTAGGAGTTGGACACATACCATGTTTAGCTCAGTTCTGGGCATCTTTGAAATACCTATACAAACTTGTTCCTACATAGTAACTTGCAACTTTGAATGAGAATGTGCTTGCTTACAGCAACGTGCTATATGTTGTGAATGCCCGAATTGGGAATCTGTGTCAAAACTTTGTTAGGAATTATGTGATCCTTACTAGGTGGAAGTAAGGGAGATGGGGCATGAAGTTGTTTCTAGGAGTTGGACACATACCAAGTTTAGCTCAGTTCTGGGCATCTTTGAAATACCTATACAAACTTGTTCCTACATAGTAACTTGCAACTTTGAATGAGAATGTGCTTGCTTACAGCAACGTGCTATATGTTCTGAATGCCCGAATGGGAATCTGTGTCAAACCTTTGTTAGGAATTATGTGATCCTTACTAGCTGGAAGTAAGGGAGATGGGGCATGAAGTTATTTCTAGGAGTTGGAGACATACCAAATTTAGCTCACTTCTGGGCATCTTTGAAATACCTATACAAACTTGTTCCTACATAGTAACTTGCAACTTTGAATGAGAATGTGCTTGCTTACAGCGACGTGCTATATGTTCTGAATGCCCGAATTGGGAATCTGTGTCAAAACTTTGTTAGGAATTATGTGATCCTTACTAGCTGGAAGTAAGGGAGATGGGGCATGAAGTTATTTCTAGGAGTTGGACACATACCAAGTTTAGCTCAGATCTGGGCATCTTTGAAATACCTATACAAACTTGTTCCTACATAGTAACTTGCAACTTTGAATGAGAATGTGCTTGCTTACAGCAACGTGCTACATGTTCTGAATGCCCGAATTGGGAATCTGTGTCAAAACTTTGTTAGGAATTATGTGATCCTTACTAGCTGGAAGTAAGGGAGATGGGGCATGAAGTTATTTCTAGGAGTTGGACACATACCAAGTTTAGCTCAGTTCTGGGCATCTTTGAAATACCTATACAAACTTGTTCCTACATAGTAACTTGCAACTTTGAATGAGAATGTGCTTGCTTACAGCAACGTGCTATATGTTCTGAATGCCCGAATTGGGAATCTGTGTCAAAACTTTGTTAGGAATTTTGTGATCCTTACTAGCTGGAAGTAAGGGAGTTGGGGCATGAAGTTGTTTCTAGGAGTTGGACACATACCATGTTTAGCGCAGTTCTGGGCATCTTTGAAATACATATACAAACTTGTTCCTACATAGTAACTTGCAACTTTGAATGAGAATGTGCTTGCTTACAGCAACGTGCTATATGTTCTGAATGCCCGAATTGGGAATCTGTGTCAAAACTTTGTTAGGAATTATGTGATCCTTACTAGCTGGAAGTAAGGGAGATGGGGCATGAAGTTATTTCTAGGAGTTGGACACATACCAAGTTTAGCTCAGTTCTGGGCATCTTTGAAATACCTATACAAACTTGTTCCTACATAGTAACTTGCATCTTTGAATGAGAATGTGCTTGCTTACAGCAACGTGCTATATGTTGTGAATGCCCGAATTGGGAATCTGTGTCAAAACTTTGTTAGGAATTATGTGATCCTTACTAGCTGGAAGTAAGGGAGTTGGGGCATGAAGTTGTTTCTAGGAGTTGGACACATACCATGTTTAGCTCAGTTCTGGGCATCTTTGAAATACCTATACAAACTTGTTCCTACATAGTAACTTGCAACTTTGAATGAGAATGTGCTTGCTTACAGCAACGTGCTATATGTTCTGAATGCCCGAATGGGAATCTGTGTCAAAACCTTGTTGGGAATTATGTGATCCTTACTAGCTGGAAGTAAGGGAGATGGGGCATGAAGTTATTTCTAGGAGTTGGAGACATACCAAATTTAGTTCAGTTCTGGGCATCTTTGAAATACCTGTACAAACTTGTTCCTACATAGTAACTTGCAACTTTGAATGAGAATGTGCTTGCTTACAGCAACGTGCTACATGTTCTGAATGCCCGAATTGGGAATCTGTGTCAAAACTTTGTTAGGAATTATGTGATCCTTACTAGCTGGAAGTAAGGGAGATGGGGCATGAAGTTATTTCTAGGAGTTGGACACATACCAAGTTTAGCTCAGATCTGGGCATCTTTGAAATACCTATACAAACTTGTTCCTACATAGTAACTTGCAACTTTGAATGAGAATGTGCTTGCTTACAGCAACGTGCTACATGTTCTGAATGCCCGAATTGGGAATCTGTGTCAAAACTTTGTTAGGAATTATGTGATCCTTACTATCTGGAAGTAAGGGAGATGGGGCATGAAGTTATTTCTAGGAGTTGGACACATACCAAGTTTAGCTCAGTTCTGGGCATCTTTGAAATACCTATACAAACTTGTTCCTACATAGTAACTTGCAACTTTGAATGAGAATGTGCTTGCTTACAGCAACGTGCTATATGTTCTGAATGCCCGAATTGGGAATCTGTGTCAAAACTTTGTTAGGAATTATGTGATCCTTACTAGCTGGAAGTAAGGGAGTTGGGGCATGAAGTTGTTTCTAGGAGTTGGACACATACCATGTTTAGCGCAGTTCTGGGCATCTTTGAAATACATATGCAAACTTGTTCCTACATAGTAACTTGCAACTTTGAATGAGAATGTGCTTGCTTACAGCAACGTGCTATATGTTCTGAATGCCCGAATTGGGAATCTGTGTCAAAACTTTGTTAGGAATTATGTGATCCTTACTAGCTGGAAGTAAGGGAGATGGGGCATGAAGTTATTTCTAGGAGTTGGACACATACCAAGTTTAGCTCAGTTCTGGGCATCTTTGAAATACCTATACAAACTTGTTCCTACATAGTAACTTGCATCTTTGAATGAGAATGTGCTTGCTTACAGCAACGTGCTATATGTTGTGAATGCCCGAATTGGGAATCTGTGTCAAAACTTTGTTAGGAATTATGTGATCCTTACTAGCTGGAAGTAAGGGAGTTGGGGCATGAAGTTGTTTCTAGGAGTTGGACACATACCATGTTTAGCTCAGTTCTGGGCATCTTTGAAATACCTATACAAACTTGTTCCTACATAGTAACTTGCAACTTTGAATGAGAATGTGCTTGCTTACAGCAACGTGCTATATGTTGTGAATGCCCGAATTGGGAATCTGTGTCAAAACTTTGTTAGGAATTATGTGATCCTTACTAGGTGGAAGTAAGGGAGATGGGGCATGAAGTTGTTTCTAGGAGTTGGACACATACCAAGTTTAGCTCAGTTCTGGGCATCTTTGAAATACCTATACAAACTTGTTCCTACATAGTAACTTGCATCTTTGAATGAGAATGTGCTTGCTTACAGCAACGTGCTATATGTTGTGAATGCCCGAATTGGGAATCTGTGTCAAAACTTTGTTAGGAATTATGTGATCCTTACTAGCTGGAAGTAAGGGAGTTGGGGCATGAAGTTGTTTCTAGGAGTTGGACACATACCATGTTTAGCTCAGTTCTGGGCATCTTTGAAATACCTATACAAACTTGTTCCTACATAGTAACTTGCAACTTTGAATGAGAATGTGCTTGCTTACAGCAACGTGCTATATGTTGTGAATGCCCGAATTGGGAATCTGTGTCAAAACTTTGTTAGGAATTATGTGATCCTTACTAGGTGGAAGTAAGGGAGATGGGGCATGAAGTTGTTTCTAGGAGTTGGACACATACCAAGTTTAGCTCAGTTCTGGGCATCTTTGAAATACCTATACAAACTTGTTCCTACATAGTAACTTGCAACTTTGAATGAGAATGTGCTTGCTTACAGCAACGTGCTATATGTTCTGAATGCCCGAATGGGAATCTGTGTCAAACCTTTGTTAGGAATTATGTGATCCTTACTAGCTGGAAGTAAGGGAGATGCGGCATGAAGTTATTTCTAGGAGTTGGAGACATACCAAATTTAGCTCACTTCTGGGCATCTTTGAAATACCTATACAAACTTGTTCCTACATAGTAACTTGCAACTTTGAATGAGAATGTGCTTGCTTACAGCGACGTGCTATATGTTCTGAATGCCCGAATTGGGAATCTGTGTCAAATCTTTGTTAGGAATTATGTGATCCTTACTAGCTGGAAGTAAGCGAGATGGGGCATGAAGTTATTTCTAGGAGTTGGACACATACCAAGTTTAGCTCAGTTCTGTGCATCTTTAAAATACCTATACAAACTTGTTCCTACATAGTAACTTGCAACTTTGAATGAGAATGTGCTTGCTTACAGCAACGTGCTATATATTCTGAATGCCCGAATTGGGAATCTGTGTCAAAACTTTGTTAGGAATTATGTGATCCTTACTAGCTGGAAGTAAGGGAGATGGGGCATGAAGTTATTTCCAGGAGTTGGACACATACAACGTTTAGCTCAGTTCTGGGATCTTTGAAATACCTATACAAACTTGTTCCTACATAGTAACTTGCAACTTTGAATGAGAATGTGCTTGCTTACAGCAACGTGCTATATGTTGTGAATGCCCGAATTGGGAATCTGTGTCAAAACTTTGTTAGGAATTATGTGATCCTTACTAGCTGGAAGTAAGGGAGTTGGGGCATGAAGTTGTTTCTAGGAGTTGGACACATACCAAGTTTAGCTCAGTTCTGGGAATCTTTGAAATACCTATACAAACTTGTTCCTACATAGTAACTTGCAACTTTGAATGAGAATGTGCTTGCTTACAGCAACGAGCTATATGTTCTGAATGCCCGAATGGGAATCTGTGTCAAACCTTTGTTAGGAATTATGTGATCCTTACTAGCTGGAAGTAAGGGAGATGGGGCATGAAGTTATTTCTAGGAGTTGGAGACATACCAAATTTAGCTCAGTTCTGGGTATCTTTGAAATACCTCTATAAACTTGTTCCTACATAGTAACTTGCAACTTTGAATGAGAATGTGCTTGCTTACAGCAACGTGCTATATGTTCTGAATGCCCGAATTGGGAATCTGTGTCAAAACTTTGTTAGGAATTATGTGATCCTTACTAGCTGGAAGTAAGCGAGATGGGGCATGAAGTTATTTCTAGGAGTTGGACACATACAACGTTTAGCTCAGTTCTGGGCATCTTTAAAATACCTATACAAACTTGTTCGTACATAGTAACTTGCAACTTTGAATGAGAATGTGCTTGCTTACAGCAACGTGCTATATGTTCTGAATGCCCGAATTGGGAATCTGTGTCAAAACTTTGTTAGGAATTATGTGATCCTTACTAGCTGGAAGTAAGGGAGATGGGGCATGAAGTTATTTCTAGGAGTTGGACACATACAACGTTTAGCTCAGTTCTGGGTATCTTTGAAATACCTATACAAACTTGTTCCTACATAGTAACTTGCAACTTTGAATGAGAATGTGCTTGCATACAGCAACGTGCTATATGTTCTGAATGCCCGAATAGGGAATCTGTGTCAAAACTTTGTTAGGAATTATGTGATCCTTACTAGCTGGAAGTAAGTGAGATGGGGCATGAAGTTATTTCTAGGAGTTGGACACATACCAAGTTTAGCTCAGTTCTGGGCATCTTTGAAATACCTATACAAACTTGTTCCTACATAGTAACTTGCAACTTTGAATGAGAATGTGCTTGCTTGCAGCAACGTGCTATATGTTCTGAATGCCCGAATTGGGAATCTGTGTCAAAACTTTGTTAGGAATTATGTGATCCTTACTAGCTGGAAGTAAGGGAGTTGGGGCATGAAGTTGTTTCTAGGAGTTGGACACATACCATGTTTAGCTCAGTTCTGGGCATCTTTGAAATACCTATACAAACTTGTTCCTACATAGTAACTTGCAACTTTGAATGAGAATGTGCTTGCTTACAGCAACGTGCTATATGTTCTGAATGCCCGAATTGGGAATCTGTGTCAAAACTTTGTTAGGAATTATGTGATCCTTACTAGCTGGAAGTAAGGGAGATGGGGCATGAAGTTATTTCTAGGAGTTGGACACATACCAAGTTTAGCTCAGTTCTGGGCATCTTTGAAATACCTATACAAACTTGTTCCTACATAGTAACTTGCATCTTTGAATGAGAATGTGCTTGCTTACAGCAACGTGCTATATGTTCTGAATGCCCGAATTGGGAATCTGTGTCAAAACGTTGTTAGGAATTATGTGATCCTTACTAGCTGTAAGTAATGGAGTTGGGGCATGAAGTTATTTCTAGGAGTTGGACACATACCAAGTTTAGCTCAGTTCTGGGCATCTTTGAAATACCTATACAAACTTGTTCCTACATAGTAACTTGCAACTTTGAATGAGAATGTGCTTTCTTACAGCAAGGTGCTATATGTTCTGAATGCCCGAATTGGGAATCTGTGTCAAAACTTTGTTAGGAATTATGTGATCCTTACTAGCTGGAAGTAAGGGAGTTGGGGCATGAAGTTATTTCTAGGAGTTGGACACATACCAAGTTTAGCTCAGTTCTGGGCATCTTTGAAAGTCCTATTCAAACTTGTTCCTACATAGTAACTTGCAACTTTGAATGAGAATGTGCTTGCTTATAGCAACGTGCAATATGTTCTGAATGCCCGAATTGGGAATCTGTGTCAAAACTTTGTTAGGAATTATGTGATCCTTACTAGCTGGAAGTAAGGGAGATGGGGCATGAAGTTATTTCTAGGAGTTGGACACATACCAAGTTTAGCTCAGTTCTGGGCATCTTTGAAATACCTATACAAACTTGTTCCTACATAGTAACTTGCAACTTTGAATGAGAATGTGCTTGCTTACAGCAACGTGCTATATGTTCTGAATGCCCGAATTGGGAATCTGTGTCAAAACTTTGTTAGGAATTATGTGATCCTTACTAGCTGGAAGTAAGGGAGATGGGGCATGAAGTTATTTCCAGGAGTTGGACACATACAACGTTTAGCTCAGTTCTGGGATCTTTGAAATACCTATACAAACTTGTTCCTACATAGTAACTTGCAACTTTGAATGAGAATGTGCTTGCTTACAGCAACGTGCTATATGTTGTGAATGCCCGAATTGGGAATCTGTGTCAAAACTTTGTTAGGAATTATGTGATCCTTACTAGCTGGAAGTAAGGGAGTTGGGGCATGAAGTTGTTTCTAGGAGTTGGACACATACCAAGTTTAGCTCAGTTCTGGGCATCTTTGAAATACCTATACAAACTTGTTCCTACATAGTAACTTGCAACTTTGAATGAGAATGTGCTTGCTTACAGCAACGAGCTATATGTTCTGAATGCCCGAATGGGAATCTGTGTCAAACCTTTGTTAGGAATTATGTGATCCTTACTAGCTGGAAGTAAGGGAGATGGGGCATGAAGTTATTTCTAAGAGTTGGAGACATACCAAATTTAGCTCAGTTCTGGGTATCTTTGAAATACCTATATAAACTTGTTCCTACATAGTAACTTGCAACTTTGAATGAGAATGTGCTTGCTTACAGCAACGTGCTATATGTTCTGAATGCCCGAATTGGGAATCTGTGTCAAAACTTTGTTAGGAATTATGTGATCCTTACTAGCTGGAAGTAAGCGAGATGGGGCATGAAGTTATTTCTAGGAGTTGGACACATACAACGTTTAGCTCAGTTCTGGGCATCTTTAAAATACCTATACAAACTTGTTCGTACATAGTAACTTGCAACTTTGAATGAGAATGTGCTTGCTTACAGCAACGTGCTATATGTTCTGAATGCCCGAATTGGGAATCTGTGTCAAAACTTTGTTAGGAATTATGTGATCCTTACTAGCTGGAAGTAAGGGAGATGGGGCATGAAGTTATTTCTAGGAGTTGGACACATACAACGTTTAGCTCAGTTCTGGGCATCTTTGAAATACCTATACAAACTTGTTCCTACATAGTAACTTGCAACTTTGAATGAGAATGTGCTTGCATACAGCAACGTGCTATATGTTCTGAATGCCCGAATAGGGAATCTGTGTCAAAACTTTGTTAGGAATTATGTGATCCTTACTAGCTGGAAGTAAGTGAGATGGGGCATGAAGTTATTTCTAGGAGTTGGACACATACCAAGTTTAGCTCAGTTCTGGGCATCTTTGAAATACCTATACAAACTTGTTCCTACATAGTAACTTGCAACTTTGAATGAGAATGTGCTTGCTTGCAGCAACGTGCTATATGTTCTGAATGCCCGAATTGGGAATCTGTGTCAAAACTTTGTTAGGAATTATGTGATCCTTACTAGCTGGAAGTAAGGGAGTTGGGGCATGAAGTTGTTTCTAGGAGTTGGACACATACCATGTTTAGCTCAGTTCTGGGCATCTTTGAAATACCTATACAAACTTGTTCCTACATAGTAACTTGCAACTTTGAATGAGAATGTGCTTGCTTACAGCAACGTGCTATATGTTCTGAATGCCCGAATTGGGAATCTGTGTCAAAACTTTGTTAGGAATTATGTGATCCTTACTAGCTGGAAGTAAGGCAGATGGGGCATGAAGTTATTTCTAGGAGTTGGACACATACCAAGTTTAGCTCAGTTCTGGGCATCTTTGAAATACCTATACAAACTTGTTCCTACATAGTAACTTGCAACTTTGAATGAGAATGTGCTTGCTTACAGCAACGTGCTATATGTTCTGAATGCCCGAATTGGGAATCTGTGTCAAAACTTTGTTAGGAATTATGTGATCCTTACTAGCTGGAAGTAAGGGAGATGGGGCATGAAGTTATTTCTAGGAGTTGGACACATACCAAGTTTAGCTCAGTTCTGGGCATCTTTGAAATACCTATACAAACTTGTTCCTACATAGTAACTTGCATCTTTGAATGAGAATGTGCTTGCTTACAGCAACGTGCTATATGTTCTGAATGCCCGAATTGGGAATCTGTGTCAAAACGTTGTTAGGAATTATGTGATCCTTACTAGCTGTAAGTAATGGAGTTGGGGCATGAAGTTATTTCTAGGAGTTGGACACATACCAAGTTTAGCTCAGTTCTGGGCATCTTTGAAATACCTATACAAACTTGTTCCTACATAGTAACTTGCAACTTTGAATGAGAATGTGCTTTCTTACAGCAAGGTGCTATATGTTCTGAATGCCCGAATTGGGAATCTGTGTCAAAACTTTGTTAGGAATTATGTGATCCTTACTAGCTGGAAGTAAGGGAGTTGGGGCATGAAGTTATTTCTAGGAGTTGGACACATACCAAGTTTAGCTCAGTTCTGGGCATCTTTGAAAGTCCTATTCAAACTTGTTCCTACATAGTAACTTGCAACTTTGAATGAGAATGTGCTTGCTTATAGCAACGTGCTATATGTTCTGAATGCCCGAATTGGGAATCTGTGTCAAAACTTTGTTAGGAATTATGTGATCCTTACTAGCTGGAAGTAAGGGAGATGGGGCATGAAGTTATTTCTAGGAGTTGGACACATACCAAGTTTAGCTCAGTTCTGGGAATCTTTGAAATACCTATACAAACTTGTTCCTACATAGTAACTTGCAACTTTGAATGAGAATGTGCTTGCTTACAGCAACGAGCTATATGTTCTGAATGCCCGAATGGGAATCTGTGTCAAACCTTTGTTAGGAATTATGTGATCCTTACTAGCTGGAAGTAAGGGAGATGGGGCATGAAGTTATTTCTAGGAGTTGGAGACATACCAAATTTAGCTCAGTTCTGGGTATCTTTGAAATACCTATATAAACTTGTTCCTACATAGTAACTTGCAACTTTGAATGAGAATGTGCTTGCTTACAGCAACGTGCTATATGTTCTGAATGCCCGAATTGGGAATCTGTGTCAAAACTTTGTTAGGAATTATGTGATCCTTACTAGCTGGAAGTAAGCGAGATGGGGCATGAAGTTATTTCTAGGAGTTGGACACATACAACGTTTAGCTCAGTTCTGGGCATCTTTAAAATACCTATACAAACTTGTTCGTACATAGTAACTTGCAACTTTGAATGAGAATGTGCTTGCTTACAGCAACGTGCTATATGTTCTGAATGCCCGAATTGGGAATCTGTGTCAAAACTTTGTTAGGAATTATGTGATCCTTACTAGCTGGAAGTAAGGGAGATGGGGCATGAAGTTATTTCTAGGAGTTGGACACATACAACGTTTAGCTCAGTTCTGGGCATCTTTGAAATACCTATACAAACTTGTTCCTACATAGTAACTTGCAACTTTGAATGAGAATGTGCTTGCATACAGCAACGTGCTATATGTTCTGAATGCCCGAATAGGGAATCTGTGTCAAAACTTTGTTAGGAATTATGTGATCCTTACTAGCTGGAAGTAAGTGAGATGGGGCATGAAGTTATTTCTAGGAGTTGGACACATACCAAGTTTAGCTCAGTTCTGGGCATCTTTGAAATACCTATACAAACTTGTTCCTACATAGTAACTTGCAACTTTGAATGAGAATGTGCTTGCTTGCAGCAACGTGCTATATGTTCTGAATGCCCGAATTGGGAATCTGTGTCAAAACTTTGTTAGGAATTATGTGATCCTTACTAGCTGGAAGTAAGGGAGTTGGGGCATGAAGTTGTTTCTAGGAGTTGGACACATACCATGTTTAGCTCAGTTCTGGGCATCTTTGAAATACCTATACAAACTTGTTCCTACATAGTAACTTGCAACTTTGAATGAGAATGTGCTTGCTTACAGCAACGTGCTATATGTTCTGAATGCCCGAATTGGGAATCTGTGTCAAAACTTTGTTAGGAATTATGTGATCCTTACTAGCTGGAAGTAAGGGAGATGGGGCATGAAGTTATTTCTAGGAGTTGGACACATACCAAGTTTAGCTCAGTTCTGGGCATCTTTGAAATACCTATACAAACTTGTTCCTACATAGTAACTTGCATCTTTGAATGAGAATGTGCTTGCTTACAGCAACGTGCTATATGTTCTGAATGCCCGAATTGGGAATCTGTGTCAAAACGTTGTTAGGAATTATGTGATCCTTACTAGCTGTAAGTAATGGAGTTGGGGCATGAAGTTATTTCTAGGAGTTGGACACATACCAAGTTTAGCTCAGTTCTGGGCATCTTTGAAATACCTATACAAACTTGTTCCTACATAGTAACTTGCAACTTTGAATGAGAATGTGCTTTCTTACAGCAAGGTGCTATATGTTCTGAATGCCCGAATTGGGAATCTGTGTCAAAACTTTGTTAGGAATTATGTGATCCTTACTAGCTGGAAGTAAGGGAGTTGGGGCATGAAGTTATTTCTAGGAGTTGGACACATACCAAGTTTAGCTCAGTTCTGGGCATCTTTGAAAGTCCTATTCAAACTTGTTCCTACATAGTAACTTGCAACTTTGAATGAGAATGTGCTTGCTTATAGCAACGTGCTATATGTTCTGAATGCCCGAATTGGGAATCTGTGTCAAAACTTTGTTAGGAATTATGTGATCCTTACTAGCTGGAAGTAAGGGAGATGGGGCATGAAGTTATTTCTAGGAGTTGGACACATACCAAGTTTAGCTCAGTTCTGGGCATCTTTGAAATACCTATACAAACTTGTTCCTACATAGTAACTTGCAACTTTGAATGAGAATGTGCTTGCTTACAGCAACGTGCTATATGTTCTGAATGCCCGAATTGGGAATCTGTGTCAAAACTTTGTTAGGAATTATGTGATCCTTACTAGCTGGAAGTAAGGGAGATGGGGCATGAAGTTATTTCCAGGAGTTGGACACATACAACGTTTAGCTCAGTTCTGGGATCTTTGAAATACCTATACAAACTTGTTCCTACATAGTAACTTGCAACTTTGAATGAGAATGTGCTTGCTTACAGCAACGTGCTATATGTTGTGAATGCCCGAATTGGGAATCTGTGTCAAAACTTTGTTAGGAATTATGTGATCCTTACTAGCTGGAAGTAAGGGAGTTGGGGCATGAAGTTGTTTCTAGGAGTTGGACACATACCAAGTTTAGCTCAGTTCTGGGCATCTTTGAAATACCTATACAAACTTGTTCCTACATAGTAACTTGCAACTTTGAATGAGAATGTGCTTGCTTACAGCAACGAGCTATATGTTCTGAATGCCCGAATGGGAATCTGTGTCAAACCTTTGTTAGGAATTATGTGATCCTTACTAGCTGGAAGTAAGGGAGATGGGGCATGAAGTTATTTCTAGGAGTTGGAGACATACCAAATTTAGCTCAGTTCTGGGTATCTTTGAAATACCTATATAAACTTGTTCCTACATAGTAACTTGCAACTTTGAATGAGAATGTGCTTGCTTACAGCAACGTGCTATATGTTCTGAATGCCCGAATTGGGAATCTGTGTCAAAACTTTGTTAGGAATTATGTGATCCTTACTAGCTGGAAGTAAGCGAGATGGGGCATGAAGTTATTTCTAGGAGTTGGACACATACAACGTTTAGCTCAGTTCTGGGCATCTTTAAAATACCTATACAAACTTGTTCGTACATAGTAACTTGCAACTTTGAATGAGAATGTGCTTGCTTACAGCAACGTGCTATATGTTCTGAATGCCCGAATTGGGAATCTGTGTCAAAACTTTGTTAGGAATTATGTGATCCTTACTAGCTGGAAGTAAGGGAGATGGGGCATGAAGTTATTTCTAGGAGTTGGACACATACAACGTTTAGCTCAGTTCTGGGCATCTTTGAAATACCTATACAAACTTGTTCCTACATAGTAACTTGCAACTTTGAATGAGAATGTGCTTGCATACAGCAACGTGCTATATGTTCTGAATGCCCGAATAGGGAATCTGTGTCAAAACTTTGTTAGGAATTATGTGATCCTTACTAGCTGGAAGTAAGTGAGATGGGGCATGAAGTTATTTCTAGGAGTTGGACACATACCAAGTTTAGCTCAGTTCTGGGCATCTTTGAAATACCTATACAAACTTGTTCCTACATAGTAACTTGCAACTTTGAATGAGAATGTGCTTGCTTGCAGCAACGTGCTATATGTTCTGAATGCCCGAATTGGGAATCTGTGTCAAAACTTTGTTAGGAATTATGTGATCCTTACTAGCTGGAAGTAAGGGAGTTGGGGCATGAAGTTGTTTCTAGGAGTTGGACACATACCATGTTTAGCTCAGTTCTGGGCATCTTTGAAATACCTATACAAACTTGTTCCTACATAGTAACTTGCAACTTTGAATGAGAATGTGCTTGCTTACAGCAACGTGCTATATGTTCTGAATGCCCGAATTGGGAATCTGTGTCAAAACTTTGTTAGGAATTATGTGATCCTTACTAGCTGGAAGTAAGGCAGATGGGGCATGAAGTTATTTCTAGGAGTTGGACACATACCAAGTTTAGCTCAGTTCTGGGCATCTTTGAAATACCTATACAAACTTGTTCCTACATAGTAACTTGCAACTTTGAATGAGAATGTGCTTGCTTACAGCAACGTGCTATATGTTCTGAATGCCCGAATTGGGAATCTGTGTCAAAACTTTGTTAGGAATTATGTGATCCTTACTAGCTGGAAGTAAGGGAGATGGGGCATGAAGTTATTTCTAGGAGTTGGACACATACCAAGTTTAGCTCAGTTCTGGGCATCTTTGAAATACCTATACAAACTTGTTCCTACATAGTAACTTGCATCTTTGAATGAGAATGTGCTTGCTTACAGCAACGTGCTATATGTTCTGAATGCCCGAATTGGGAATCTGTGTCAAAACGTTGTTAGGAATTATGTGATCCTTACTAGCTGTAAGTAATGGAGTTGGGGCATGAAGTTATTTCTAGGAGTTGGACACATACCAAGTTTAGCTCAGTTCTGGGCATCTTTGAAATACCTATACAAACTTGTTCCTACATAGTAACTTGCAACTTTGAATGAGAATGTGCTTTCTTACAGCAAGGTGCTATATGTTCTGAATGCCCGAATTGGGAATCTGTGTCAAAACTTTGTTAGGAATTATGTGATCCTTACTAGCTGGAAGTAAGGGAGTTGGGGCATGAAGTTATTTCTAGGAGTTGGACACATACCAAGTTTAGCTCAGTTCTGGGCATCTTTGAAAGTCCTATTCAAACTTGTTCCTACATAGTAACTTGCAACTTTGAATGAGAATGTGCTTGCTTATAGCAACGTGCTATATGTTCTGAATGCCCGAATTGGGAATCTGTGTCAAAACTTTGTTAGGAATTATGTGATCCTTACTAGCTGGAAGTAAGGGAGATGGGGCATGAAGTTATTTCTAGGAGTTGGACACATACCAAGTTTAGCTCAGTTCTGGGCATCTTTGAAATACCTATACAAACTTGTTCCTACATAGTAACTTGCAACTTTGAATGAGAATGTGCTTGCTTACAGCAACGTGCTATATGTTCTGAATGCCCGAATTGGGAATCTGTGTCAAAACTTTGTTAGGAATTATGTGATCCTTACTAGCTGGAAGTAAGGGAGTTGGGGCAGGAAGTTATTTCTAGGAGTTGGACACATACCAAGTTTAGCTCAGTTCTGGGCATCTTTGAAAGTCCTATTCAAACTTGTTCCTACATAGTAACTTGCAACTTTGAATGAGAATGTGCTTTCTTACAGCAACGTGCTATATGTTCTGAATGCCCGAATTTGGAATCTGTGTCAAAACGTTGTTAGGAATTATGTGATCCTTACTAGCTGGAATTAAGGGAGTTGGGGCATGAAGTTATTTCTAGTAGTTGGACACATACCAAGTTTAGCTCAGTTCTGGGCATCTTTGAAATACCTATACAAACTTGTTCCTACATAGTAACTTGCAACTTTGAATGAGAATGTGCTTGCTTAGAGCAACGTGCTATATGTTGTGAATGCCCGAATTGGGAATCTGTGTCAAAACTTTGTTAGGAATTATGTGATCCTTACTAGCTGGAAGTAAGGGAGTTGGGGCATGAAGTTGTTTCTAGGAGTTGGACACATACCATGTATAGCTCAGTTCTGGGCACCTTTGAAATACCTATACAAACTTGTTCCTACATAGTAACTTGCAACTTTGAATGAGAATGTGCTTGCTTACAGCAACGTGCTATATGTTCTGAATGCCCGAATTGGGAATCTGTGTCAAAACTTTGTTAGGAATTATGTGATCCTTACTAGCTGGAAGTAAGGGAGATGGGGCATGAAGTTATTTCTAGGAGTTGGACACATACCAAGTTTAGCTCAGTTCTGGGCATCTTTGAAATACCTATACAAACTTGTTCCTACATAGTAACTTGCAACTTTGAATGAGAAAGTGCTTGCTTACAGCAACGTGCTATATGTTCTGAATGCCCGAATTGGGAATCTGTGTCAAAACTTTGTTAGGAATTATGTGATCCTTACTAGCTGGAAGTAAGGGAGATGGGGCATGAAGTTATTTCTAGGAGTTGGACACATACCAAGTTTAGCTCAGTTCTGGGCATCTTTGAAATACCTATACAAACTTGTTCCTACATAGTAACTTGCATCTTTGAAGGAGAATGTGCTTGCTTACAGCAACGTGCTATATGTTCTGAATGCCCGAATTGGGAATCTGTGTCAAAACTTTGTTAGGAATTATGTGATCCTTACTAGCTGGAAGTAAGGGAGTTGGGGCATGAAGTTAGTTCTAGGAGTTGGACACATACCAAGTTTAGCTCAGTTCTGGGCATCTTTGAAATACCTATACAAACTTGTTCCTACATAGTAACTTGCAACTTTGAATGAGAATGTGCTTGCTTACAGCAACGTGCTATATGTTCTGAATGCCCGAATTGGGAATCTGTGTCAAAACTTTGTTAGGAATTATGTGATCCTTACTAGCTGGAATTAAGGGAGTTGGGGCAGGATGTTATTTCTAGGAGTTGGACACATACCAAGTTTAGCTCAGTTCTGGGCATCTTTGAAAGTCCTATTCAAACTTGTTCCTACATAGTAACTTGCAACTTTGAATGAGAATGTGCTTGCTTACAGCAACGTGCTATATGTTCTGAATGCCCGAATTGGGAATCTGTGTCAAAACGTTGTTAGGAATTATGTGATCCTTACTAGCTGGAAGTAAGGGAGTTGGGGCATGAAGTTGTTTCTAGGAGTTGGACACATACCAAGTTTAGCTCAGTTCTGGGCATCTTTGAAATACCTATACAAACTTGTTCCTACATAGTAACTTGCAACTTTGAATGAGAATGTGCTTGCTTAGAGCAACGTGCTATATGTTGTGAATGCCCGAATTGGGAATCTGTGTCAAAACTTTGTTAGGAATTATGTGATCCTTACTAGCTGGAAGTAAGGGAGTTGGTGCATGAAGTTGTTTCTAGGAGTTGGACACATACCATGTTTAGCTCAGTTCTGGGCATCTTTGAAATACCTATACAAACTTGTTCCTACATAGTAACTTGCAACTTTGAATGAGAATGTGCTTGCTTACAGCAACGTGCTATATGTTCTGAATGCCCGAATTGGGAATCTGTGTCAAAACTTTGTTAGGAATTATGTGATCCTTACTAGCTGGAAGTAAGGGAGATGGGGCATGAAGTTATTTCTAGGAGTTGGACACATACCAAGTTTAGCTCAGTTCTGGGCATCTTTGAAATACCTATACAAACTTGTTCCTACATAGTAACTTGCATCTTTGAATGAGAATGTGCTTGCTTACAGCAACGTGCTATATGTTCTGAATGCCCGAATTGGGAATCTGTGTCAAAACGTTGTTAGGAATTATGTGATCCTTACTAGCTGGAAGTAAGGGAGTTGGGGCATGAAGTTATTTCTAGGAGTTGGACACATACCAAGTTTAGCTCAGTTCTGGGCATCTTTGAAATACCTATACAAACTTGTTCCTACATAGTAACTTGCATCTTTGAATGAGAATGTGCTTGCTTACAGCAACGTGCTATATGTTCTGAATGCCCGAAATGGGAATCTGTGTCAAAACTTTGTTAGGAATTATGTGATCCTTACTAGCTGGAAGTAAGGGAGTTGGGGCAGGAAGTTATTTCTAGGAGTTGGACACATACCAAGTTTAGCTCAGTTCTGGGCATCTTTGAAAGTCCTATACAAACTTGTTCCTACATAGTAACTTGCAACTTTGAATGAGAATGTGCTTTCTTACAGCAACGTGCTATATGTTCTGAATGCCCGAATTGGGAATCTGTGTCAAAACTTTGTTAGGAATTATGTGATCCTTACTAGCTGGAAGTAAGGGAGTTGGGGCGTGAAGTTATTTCTAGGAGTTGGACACATACCAAGAGTAGCTCAGTTCTGGGCATCTTTGAAATACCTATACAAACTTGTTCCTACATAGTAACTTGCAACTTTGAATGAGAATGTGCTTTCTTACAGCAAGGTGCTATATGTTCTGAATGCCCGAATTGGGAATCTGTGTCAAAACTTTGTTAGGAATTATGTGATCCTTACTAGCTGGAAGTAAGGGAGTTGGGGCATGAAGTTATTTCTAGGATTTGGACACATACCAAGTTTAGCTCAGTTCTGGGCATCTTTGAAATACCTATACAAACTTGTTCCTACATAGTATCTTGCAAATTTGAATGAGAATGTGCTTGCTTACAGCAACGTGCTATATGTTCTGAATGCCCGAATTGGGAATCTGTGTCAAAACTTTGTTAGGAATTATGTGATCCTTACTAGCTGGAAGTAAGGGAGATGGGGCATGAAGTTATTTCTAGGAGTTGGACACATACCAAGTTTAGCTCAGTTCTGGGCATCTTTGAAATACCTATACAAACTTGTTCCTACATAGTAACTTGCATCTTTGAATGAGAATGTGCTTGCTTACAGCAACGTGCTATATGTTCTGAATGCCCGAATTGGGAATCTGTGTCAAAACTTTGTTAGGAATTATGTGATCCTTACTAGCTGGAAGTAAGGGAGATGGGGCATGAAGTTATTTCTAGGAGTTGGAGACATACCAAGTTTAGCTCAGTTCTGGGCATCTATGAAATACCTATACAAACTTGTTCCTACATAGTAACTTGCAACTTTGAATGAGAATGTGCTTGCTTACAGCAACGTGCTATATGTTCTGAATGCCCGAATTGGGAATCTGTGTCAAAACTTTGTTAGGAATTATGTGATCCTTACTAGCTGGAAGTAAGGGAGATGGGGCATGAAGTTATTTCTAGGAGTTGGACACATACCAAGTTTAGCTCAGTTCTGGGCATCTTTGAAATACCTATACAAACTTGTTCCTACATAGTAACTTGCATCTTTGAATGAGAATGTGCTTGCTTACAGCAACGTGCTATATGTTCTGAATGCCCGAATTGGGAATCTGTGTCAAAACTTTGTTAGGAATTATGTGATCCTTACTAGCTGGAAGTAAGGGAGATGGGGCATGAAGTTATTTCTAGGAGTTGGAGACATACCAAGTTTAGCTCAGTTCTGGGCATCTATGAAATACCTATACAAACTTGTTCCTACATAGTAACTTGCAACTTTGAATGAGAATGTGCTTGCTTACAGCAACGTGCTATATGTTCTGAATGCCCGAATTGGGAATCTGTGTCAAAACTTTGTTAGGAATTATGTGATCCTTACTAGCTGGAAGTAAGGGAGATGGGGCATGAAGTTATTTCTAGGAGTTGGACACATACCAAGTTTAGCTCAGTTCTGGGCATCTTTGAAATACCTATACAAACTTGTTCCTACATAGTAACTTGCATCTTTGAATGAGAATGTGCTTGCTTACAGCAACGTGCTATATGTTCGGAATGCCCGAATTGGGAATCTGTGTCAAAACTTTGTTAGGAATTATGTGATCCTTACTAGATGGAAGTAAGGGAGTTGGGGCATGAAGTTATTTCTAGGAGTTGGACACATACCAAGTTTAGCTCAGTTCTGGGCATCTTTGAAATACCTATACAAACTTGTTCCTACATAGTAACTTGCAACTTTGAATGAGAATGTGCTTGCTTACAGCAACGTGCTATATGTTCTGAATGCCCGAATTGGGAATCTGTGTCAAAACTTTGTTAGGAATTATGTGATCCTTACTAGCTGGAAGTAAGGGAGATGGGGCATGAAGTTATTTCTAGGAGTTGGACACATACCAAGTTTAGCTCAGTTCTGGGCATCTTTGAAATACCTATACAAACTTGTTCCTACATAGTAACTTGCAACTTTGAATGAGAATGTGCTTGCTTACAGCAAGGTGCTATATGTTCTGAATGCCCGAATTGGGAATCTGTGTCAAAACTTTGTTAGGAATTATGTGATCCTTACTAGCTGGAAGTAAGGGAGTTGGGGCATGAAGTTATTTCTAGGAGTTGGACACATACCAAGTTTAGCTCAGTTCTGGGCATCTTTGAAAGTCCTATTCAAACTTGTTCCTACATAGTAACTTGCAACTTTGAATGAGAATGTGCTTGCTTACAGCAACGTGCTATATGTTCTGAATGCCCGAATTGGGAATCTGTGTCTAAACTTTGTTAGGAATTATGTGATCCTTACTAGCTGGAAGTAAGGGAGTTGGGGCATGAAGTTATTTCTAGGAGTTGGACACATACCAAGTTTAGCTCAGTTCTGGGCATCTTTGAAATACCTATACAAACTTGTTCCTACATAGTAATTTGCATCTTTGAATGAGAATGTGCTTGCTTACAGCAAAGTGCTATATGTTGTGAATGCCCGAATTGGGAATCTGTGTCAAAACTTTGAAAGGAATTATGTGATCCTTACTAGCTGGAAGTAAGGGAGATGGGGCATGAAGTTATTTCTAGGAGTTGAACATATACCATGTTTAGCTCAGTTCTGGGCATCTTTGAAATACCTATACAAACTTGTTCCTACATAGTAACTTGCAACTTTGAATGAGAATGTGCTTGCTTACAGCAACGTGCTATATGTTCTGAATGCCCGAATTGGGAATCTGTGTCAAAACTTTGTTAGGAATTATGTGATCCTTACTAGCTGGAAGTAAGGGAGATGGGGCATGAAGTTATTTCTAGGAGTTGGACACATACCAAGTTTACCTCAGTTCTGGGCATCTTTGAAGTACCTATACAAACTTCTTCCTACATAGTAACTTGCAACTTTGAATGAGAATGTGCTTGCTTACAGCAACGTGCTATATGTTCTGAATGCCCGAATTGGGAATCTGTGTCAAAACTTTGTTAGAAATTATGTGATCCTTACTAGCTGGAAGTAAGGGAGTTGGGGCATGAAGTTATTTCTAGGAGTTGGAGACATACCAAGTTTAGCTCAGTTCTGGGCATCTTTGGAATACCTATACAAACTTGTTCCTACATAGTAACTTGCAACTTTGAATGAGAATGTGCTTGCTTACAGCAACGTGCTATATGTTCTGAATTCCCGAATAGGGAATCTGTGTCAAAACTTTGTTAGGAATTATGTGATCCTTACTAGCTGGAAGTAAGTGAGATGGGCCATGAAGTTATTTCTAGGAGTTGGACACATACCAAGTTTAGCTCAGTTCTGGGCATCTTTGAAATACCTATACAAACTTGTTCCTACATAGTAACTTGCATCTTTGAATGAGAATGTGCTTGCTTACAGCAACGTGCTATATGTTCTGAAAGCCCGAATTGGGAATCTGTGTCAAAACTTTGTTAGGAATTATGTGATCCTTACAAGCTGGAAGTAAGGGAGTTGTGGCATGAAGTTATTTCTAGGAGTTGGACACATACCAAGTTTAGCTCAGTTCTGGGCATCTTTGAAATACCTATACAAAATTGTTCCTACATAGTAATTTGCATCTTTGAATGAGAATGTGCTTGCTTACAGCAACGTGCTATATGTTGTGAATGCCCGAATTGGGAATCTGTGTCAAAACTTTGTTAGGAATTATGTGATCCTTACTAGCTGGAAGTAAGGGAGATGGGGCATGAAGTTATTTCTAGGAGTTGGACACATACCAAGTTTAGCTCAGTTCTGGGCATCTTTGAAATACCTATACAAACTTGTTCCTACATAGTAACTTGCAACTTTGAATGAGAATGTGCTTGCTTACAGCAACGTGCTACATGTTCTGAATGCCCGAATTGGGAATCTGTGTCAAAACTTTGTTAGGAATTATGTGATCCTTACTAGCTGGAAGTAAGGGAGATGGGGCATGAAGTTATTTCTAGGAGTTGGACACATACCAAGTTTAGCTCAGTTCTGGGCATCTTTGAAATACCTATACAAACTTGTTCCTACATAGTAACTTGCAACTTTGAATGAGAATGTGCTTGCTTACAGCAACGTGCTATATGTTCTGAATGCCCGAATTGGGAATCTGTGTCAAAACTTTGTTAGGAATTATATGATCCTTACTAGCTGGAAGTAAGGGAGTTGGCGCATGAAGTTGTTTCTAGGAGTTGGACACATACCATGTTTAGCTCAGTTCTGGGCATCTTTGAAATACCTATACAAACTTGTTCCTACATAGTAACTTGCAACTTTGAATGAGAATGTGCTTGCTTACAGCAACGTGCTATATGTTCTGAATGCCCGAATTGGGAATCTGTGTCAAATCTTTGTTAGGAATTATGTGATCCTTACTAGCTGGAAGTAAGGGAGATGGGGCATGAAGTTGTTTCTAGGAGTTGGACACATACCATGTTTATCTCAGTTCTGGGCATCTTTGAAATACCTATACAAACTTGTTCCTACATAGTAACTTGCAACTTTGAATGAGAATGTGCTTGCTTACAGCAACGTGCTATATGTTCTGAATGCCCGAATGGGAATCTGTGTCAAAACTTTGTTAGGAATTATGTGATCCACACTAGCTGGAAGTAAGGGAGATGGGGCATGAAGTTATTTCTAGGAGTTGGACACATACCAAGTTTAGCTCAGTTCTGGGCATCTTTGAAATACCTATACAAACTTGTTCCTACATAGTAACTTGCAACTTTGAATGAGAATGTGCTTGCTTACAGCAACGTGCTATATGTTCTGAATGCCCGAATTGGGAATCTGTGTCAAAACTTTGTTAGGAATTATGTGATCCTTACTAGCTGGAAGTAAGTGAGATGGGCCATGAAGTTATTTCTAGGAGTTGGACACATACCAAGTTTAGCTCAGTTCTGGGCATCTTTGAAATACCTATACAAACTTGTTCCTACATAGTAACTTGCATCTTTGAATGAGAATGTGCTTGCTTACAGCAACGTGCTATATGTTCTGAAAGCCCGAATTGGGAATCTGTGTCAAAACTTTGTTAGGAATTATGTGATCCTTACTAGCTGGAAGTAAGGGAGTTGGGGCATGAAGTTGTTTCTAGGAGTTGGACACATACCATGTTTAGCTCAGTTCTGGGCATCTTTGAAATACCTATACAAACTTGTTCCTACATAGTAACTTGCAACTTTGAATGAGAATGTGCTTGCTTACAGCAACGTGCTATATGTTCTGAATGCCCGAATGGGAATCTGTGTCAAAACTTTGTTAGGAATTATGTGATCCTTACTAGCTGGAAGTAAGGGAGATGGGGCATGAAGTTATTTCTAGGAGTTGGAGGCATACCAAATTTAGCTCAGTTCTGGGCATCTTTGAAATACCTATACAAACTTGTTCCTACATAGTAACTTGCACCTTTGAATGAGAATGTGCTTGCTTACAGCAACGTGCTATATGTTCTGAATGCCCGAATTGGGAATCTGTGTCAAAACTTTGTTAGGAATTATGTGATCCTTACTAGCTGGAAGTAAGGGAGATGGGGCATGAAGTTATTTCTAGGAGTTGGACACATACAAAGTTTAACTCAGTTCTGGGCATCTTTGAAATACCTATACAAACTTGTTCCTACATAGTAACTTGCAACTTTGAATGAGAATGTGCTTGCTTACAGCAACGTGCTATATGTTGTGAATGCCCGAATTGGGAATCTGTGTCAAAACTTTGTTAGGAATTATGTGATCCTTACTAGCTGGAAGTAAGGGAGTTGGGGCATGAAGTTGTTTCTAGGAGTTGGACACATACCATGTTTAGCTCAGTTCTGGGCATCTTTGAAATACCTATACAAACTTGTTCCTACATAGTAACTTGCAACTTTGAATGAGAATGTGCTTGCTTACAGCAACGTGCTATATGTTCTGAATGCCCGAATGGGAATCTGTGTCAAAACTTTGTTAGGAATTATGTGATCCTTACTAGCTGGAAGTAAGGGAGATGGGGCATGAAGTTATTTCTAGGAGTTGGACACATACCAAGTTTAGCTCAGTTCTGGGCATCTTTGAAATACCTATACAAACTTGTTCCTACATAGTAACTTGCATCTTTGAATGAGAATGTGCTTGCTTACAGCAACGTGCTATATGGTCTGAAAGCCCGAATTGGGAATCTGTGTCAAAACTTTGTTAGGAATTATGTGATCCTTACTAGCTGGAAGTAAGGGAGATGGGGCATGAAGTTATTTCTAGGAGTTGGACACATACCAAGTTTAGCTCAGATCTGGGCATCTTTGAAATACCGATACAAACTTGTTCCTACATAGTAACTTGCAACTTTGAATGAGAATGTGCTTGCTTACAGCAACGTGCTACATGTTCTGAATGCCCGAATTGGGAATCTGTGTCAAAACTTTGTTAGGAATTGTGTGATCCTTACTAGCTGGAAGTAAGGGAGATGGGGCATGAAGTTATTTCTAGGAGTTGGACACATACCAAGTTTAGCTCAGTTCTGGGCATCTTTGAAATACCTATACAAACTTGTTCCTACATAGTAACTTGCAACTTTGAATGAGAATGTGCTTGCTTACAGCAACGTGCTATATGTTCTGAATGCCCGAATTGGGAATCTGTGTCAAAACTTTGTTAGGAATTATGTGATCCTTACTAGCTGGAAGTAAGGGAGTTGGCGCATGAAGTTGTTTCTAGGAGTTGGACACATACCATGTTTAGCTCAGTTCTGGGCATCTTTGAAATACCTATACAAACTTGTTCCTACATAGTAACTTGCAACTTTGAATGAGAATGTGCTTGCTTACAGCAACGTGCTATATGTTCTGAATGCCCGAATTGGGAATCTGTGTCAAATCTTTGTTAGGAATTATGTGATCCTTACTAGCTGGAAGTAAGGGAGATGGGGCATGAAGTTATTTCTAGGAGTTGGACACATACAAAGTTTAACTCAGTTCTGGGCATCTTTGAAATACCTATACAAACTTGTTCCTACATAGTAACTTGCAACTTTGAATGAGAATGTGCTTGCTTACAGCAACGTGCTATATGTTCTGAATGCCCGAATTGGGAATCTGTGTCAAAACTTTGTTAGGAATTATGTGATCCTTACTAGCTGGAAGTAAGGGAGATGGGGCATGAAGTTATTTCTAGGAGTTGGACACATACAAAGTTTAACTCAGTTCTGGGCATCTTTGAAATACCTATACAAACTTGTTCCTACATAGTAACTTGCAACTTTGAATGAGAATGTGCTTGCTTACAGCAACGTGCTATATGTTCTGAATGCCCGAATTGGGAATCTGTGTCAAAACTTTGTTAGGAATTATGTGATCCTTACTAGCTGGAAGTAAGGGAGAAGGGGCATGAAGTTATTTCTAGGAGTTGGACACATACCAAGTTTAGCTCAGTTCTGGGCATCTTTGAAATACCTATACAAACTTGTTCCTACATAGTAACTTGCAACTTTGAATGAGAATGAGCTTGCTTACAGCAACGTGCTATATGTTGTGAATGCCCGAATTGGGAATCTGTGTCAAAACTTTGTTAGGAATTATGTGATCCTTACTAGCTGGAAGTAAGGGAGTTGGGGCATGAAGTTGTTTCTAGGAGTTGGACACATACCATGTTTAGCTCAGTTCTGGGCATCTTTGAAATACCTATACAAACTTGTTCCTACATAGTAACTTGCAACTTTGAATGAGAATGTGCTTGCTTACAGCAACGTGCTATATGTTCTGAATGCCCGAATGGGAATCTGTGTCAAAACTTTGTTAGGAATTATGTGATCCACACTAGCTGGAAGTAAGGGAGATGGGGCATGAAGTTATTTCTAGGAGTTGGAGAAATACCAAGTTTAGCTCAGTTCTGGGCATCTTTGAAATACCTATACAAACTTGTTCCTACATAGTAACTTGCAACTTTGAATGAGAATGTGCTTGCTTACAGCAACGTGCTATATGTTCTGAATGCCCGAATTGGGAATCTGTGTCAAAACTTTGTTAGGAATTATGTGATCCTTACTAGCTGGAAGTAAGTGAGATGGGCCATGAAGTTATTTCTAGGAGTTGGACACATACCAAGTTTAGCTCAGTTCTGGGCATCTTTGAAATACCTATACAAACTTGTTCCTACATAGTAACTTGCATCTTTGAATGAGAATGTGCTTGCTTACAGCAACGTGCTATATGTTCTGAAAGCCCGAATTGGGAATCTGTGTCAAAACTTTGTTAGGAATTATGTGATCCTTACTAGCTGGAAGTAAGGGAGATGGGGCATGAAGTTATTTCTAGGAGTTGGACACATACCAAGTTTAGCTCAGATCTGGGCATCTTTGAAATACCGATACAAACTTGTTCCTACATAGTAACTTGCAACTTTGAATGAGAATGTGCTTGCTTACAGCAACGTGCTACATGTTCTGAATGCCCGAATTGGGAATCTGTGTCAAAACTTTGTTAGGAATTATGTGATCCTTACTAGCTGGAAGTAAGGGAGATGGGGCATGAAGTTATTTCTAGGAGTTGGACACATACCAAGTTTAGCTCAGTTCTGGGCATCTTTGAAATACCTATACAAACTTGTTCCTACATAGTAACTTGCAACTTTGAATGAGAATGTGCTTGCTTACAGCAACGTGCTACATGTTCTGAATGCCCGAATTGGGAATCTGTGTCAAAACTTTGTTAGGAATTATGTGATCCTTACTAGCTGGAAGTAAGGGAGATGGGGCATGAAGTTATTTCTAGGAGTTGGACACATACCAAGTTTAGCTCAGTTCTGGGCATCTTTGAAATACCTATACAAACTTGTTCCTACATAGTAACTTGCAACTTTGAATGAGAATGTGCTTGCTTACAGCAACGTGCTATATGTTCTGAATGCCCGAATTGGGAATCTGTGTCAAAACTTTGTTAGGAATTATATGATCCTTACTAGCTGGAAGTAAGGGAGTTGGCGCATGAAGTTGTTTCTAGGAGTTGGACACATACCATGTTTAGCTCAGTTCTGGGCATCTTTGAAATACCTATACAAACTTGTTCCTACATAGTAACTTGCAACTTTGAATGAGAATGTGCTTGCTTACAGCAACGTGCTATATGTTCTGAATGCCCGAATTGGGAATCTGTGTCAAATCTTTGTTAGGAATTATGTGATCCTTACTAGCTGGAAGTAAGGGAGATGGGGCATGAAGTTGTTTCTAGGAGTTGGACACATACCATGTTTATCTCAGTTCTGGGCATCTTTGAAATACCTATACAAACTTGTTCCTACATAGTAACTTGCAACTTTGAATGAGAATGTGCTTGCTTACAGCAACGTGCTATATGTTCTGAATGCCCGAATGGGAATCTGTGTCAAAACTTTGTTAGGAATTATGTGATCCACACTAGCTGGAAGTAAGGGAGATGGGGCATGAAGTTATTTCTAGGAGTTGGACACATACCAAGTTTAGCTCAGTTCTGGGCATCTTTGAAATACCTATACAAACTTGTTCCTACATAGTAACTTGCAACTTTGAATGAGAATGTGCTTGCTTACAGCAACGTGCTATATGTTCTGAATGCCCGAATTGGGAATCTGTGTCAAAACTTTGTTAGGAATTATGTGATCCTTACTAGCTGGAAGTAAGTGAGATGGGCCATGAAGTTATTTCTAGGAGTTGGACACATACCAAGTTTAGCTCAGTTCTGGGCATCTTTGAAATACCTATACAAACTTGTTCCTACATAGTAACTTGCATCTTTGAATGAGAATGTGCTTGCTTACAGCAACGTGCTATATGTTCTGAAAGCCCGAATTGGGAATCTGTGTCAAAACTTTGTTAGGAATTATGTGATCCTTACTAGCTGGAAGTAAGGGAGTTGGGGCATGAAGTTGTTTCTAGGAGTTGGACACATACCATGTTTAGCTCAGTTCTGGGCATCTTTGAAATACCTATACAAACTTGTTCCTACATAGTAACTTGCAACTTTGAATGAGAATGTGCTTGCTTACAGCAACGTGCTATATGTTCTGAATGCCCGAATGGGAATCTGTGTCAAAACTTTGTTAGGAATTATGTGATCCTTACTAGCTGGAAGTAAGGGAGATGGGGCATGAAGTTATTTCTAGGAGTTGGAGGCATACCAAATTTAGCTCAGTTCTGGGCATCTTTGAAATACCTATACAAACTTGTTCCTACATAGTAACTTGCACCTTTGAATGAGAATGTGCTTGCTTACAGCAACGTGCTATATGTTCTGAATGCCCGAATTGGGAATCTGTGTCAAAACTTTGTTAGGAATTATGTGATCCTTACTAGCTGGAAGTAAGGGAGATGGGGCATGAAGTTATTTCTAGGAGTTGGACACATACAAAGTTTAACTCAGTTCTGGGCATCTTTGAAATACCTATACAAACTTGTTCCTACATAGTAACTTGCAACTTTGAATGAGAATGTGCTTGCTTACAGCAACGTGCTATATGTTGTGAATGCCCGAATTGGGAATCTGTGTCAAAACTTTGTTAGGAATTATGTGATCCTTACTAGCTGGAAGTAAGGGAGTTGGGGCATGAAGTTGTTTCTAGGAGTTGGACACATACCATGTTTAGCTCAGTTCTGGGCATCTTTGAAATACCTATACAAACTTGTTCCTACATAGTAACTTGCAACTTTGAATGAGAATGTGCTTGCTTACAGCAACGTGCTATATGTTCTGAATGCCCGAATGGGAATCTGTGTCAAAACTTTGTTAGGAATTATGTGATCCTTACTAGCTGGAAGTAAGGGAGATGGGGCATGAAGTTATTTCTAGGAGTTGGACACATACCAAGTTTAGCTCAGTTCTGGGCATCTTTGAAATACCTATACAAACTTGTTCCTACATAGTAACTTGCATCTTTGAATGAGAATGTGCTTGCTTACAGCAACGTGCTATATGGTCTGAAAGCCCGAATTGGGAATCTGTGTCAAAACTTTGTTAGGAATTATGTGATCCTTACTAGCTGGAAGTAAGGGAGATGGGGCATGAAGTTATTTCTAGGAGTTGGACACATACCAAGTTTAGCTCAGATCTGGGCATCTTTGAAATACCGATACAAACTTGTTCCTACATAGTAACTTGCAACTTTGAATGAGAATGTGCTTGCTTACAGCAACGTGCTACATGTTCTGAATGCCCGAATTGGGAATCTGTGTCAAAACTTTGTTAGGAATTGTGTGATCCTTACTAGCTGGAAGTAAGGGAGATGGGGCATGAAGTTATTTCTAGGAGTTGGACACATACCAAGTTTAGCTCAGTTCTGGGCATCTTTGAAATACCTATACAAACTTGTTCCTACATAGTAACTTGCAACTTTGAATGAGAATGTGCTTGCTTACAGCAACGTGCTATATGTTCTGAATGCCCGAATTGGGAATCTGTGTCAAAACTTTGTTAGGAATTATGTGATCCTTACTAGCTGGAAGTAAGGGAGTTGGCGCATGAAGTTGTTTCTAGGAGTTGGACACATACCATGTTTAGCTCAGTTCTGGGCATCTTTGAAATACCTATACAAACTTGTTCCTACATAGTAACTTGCAACTTTGAATGAGAATGTGCTTGCTTACAGCAACGTGCTATATGTTCTGAATGCCCGAATTGGGAATCTGTGTCAAATCTTTGTTAGGAATTATGTGATCCTTACTAGCTGGAAGTAAGGGAGATGGGGCATGAAGTTGTTTGTAGGAGTTGGACACATACCATGTTTAGCTCAGTTCTGGGCATCTTTGAAATACCTATACAAACTTGTTCCTACATAGTAACTTGCAACTTTGAATGAGAATGTGCTTGCTTACAGCAACGTGCTATATGTTCTGAATGCCCGAATGGGAATCTGTGTCAAAACTTTGTTAGGAATTATGTGATCCACACTAGCTGGAAGTAAGGGAGATGGGGCATGAAGTTATTTCTAGGAGTTGGACACATACCAAGTTTAGCTCAGTTCTGGGCATCTTTGAAATACCTATACAAACTTGTTCCTACATAGTAACTTGCAACTTTGAATGAGAATGTGCTTGCTTACAGCAACGTGCTATATGTTCTGAATGCCCGAATTGGGAATCTGTGTCAAAACTTTGTTAGGAATTATGTGATCCTTACTAGCTGGAAGTAAGTGAGATGGGCCATGAAGTTATTTCTAGGAGTTGGACACATACCAAGTTTAGCTCAGTTCTGGGCATCTTTGAAATACCTATACAAACTTGTTCCTACATAGTAACTTGCATCTTTGAATGAGAATGTGCTTGCTTACAGCAACGTGCTATATGTTCTGAAAGCCCGAATTGGGAATCTGTGTCAAAACTTTGTTAGGAATTATGTGATCCTTACTAGCTGGAAGTAAGGGAGTTGGGGCATGAAGTTGTTTCTAGGAGTTGGACACATACCATGTTTAGCTCAGTTCTGGGCATCTTTGAAATACCTATACAAACTTGTTCCTACATAGTAACTTGCACCTTTGAATGAGAATGTGCTTGCTTACAGCAACGTGCTATATGTTCTGAATGCCCGAATGGGAATCTGTGTCAAAACTTTGTTAGGAATTATGTGATCCTTACTAGCTGGAAGTAAGGGAGATGGGGCATGAAGTTATTTCTAGGAGTTGGAGGCATACCAAATTTAGCTCAGTTCTGGGCATCTTTGAAATACCTATACAAACTTGTTCCTACATAGTAACTTGCACCTTTGAATGAGAATGTGCTTGCTTACAGCAACGTGCTATATGTTCTGAATGCCCGAATTGGGAATCTGTGTCAAAACATTGTTAGGAATTATGTGATCCTTACTAGCTGGAAGTAAGGGAGATGGGGCATGAAGTTATTTCTAGGAGTTGGACACATACAAAGTTTAACTCAGTTCTGGGCATCTTTGAAATACCTATACAAACTTGTTCCTACATAGTAACTTGCAACTTTGAATGAGAATGTGCTTGCTTACAGCAACGTGCTATATGTTGTGAATGCCCGAATTGGGAATCTGTGTCAAAACTTTGTTAGGAATTATGTGATCCTTACTAGCTGGAAGTAAGGGAGTTGGGGCATGAAGTTGTTTCTAGGAGTTGGACACATACCATGTTTAGCTCAGTTCTGGGCATCTTTGAAATACCTATACAAACTTGTTCCTACATAGTAACTTGCAACTTTGAATGAGAATGTGCTTGCTTACAGCAACGTGCTATATGTTCTGAATGCCCGAATGGGAATCTGTGTCAAAACTTTGTTAGGAATTATGTGATCCTTACTAGCTGGAAGTAAGGGAGATGGGGCATGAAGTTATTTCTAGGAGTTGGACACATACCAAGTTTAGCTCAGTTCTGGGCATCTTTGAAATACCTATACAAACTTGTTCCTACATAGTAACTTGCATCTTTGAATGAGAATGTGCTTGCTTACAGCAACGTGCTATATGTTCTGAAAGCCCGAATTGGGAATCTGTGTCAAAACTTTGTTAGGAATTATGTGATCCTTACTAGCTGGAAGTAAGGGAGATGGGGCATGAAGTTATTTCTAGGAGTTGGACACATACCAAGTTTAGCTCAGATCTGGGCATCTTTGAAATACCTATACAAACTTGTTCCTACATAGTAACTTGCAACTTTGAATGAGAATGTGCTTGCTTACAGCAACGTGCTACATGTTCTGAATGCCCGAATTGGGAATCTGTGTCAAAACTTTGTTAGGAATTATGTGATCCTTACTAGCTGGAAGTAAGGGAGATGGGGCATGAAGTTATTTCTAGGAGTTGGACACATACCAAGTTTAGCTCAGTTCTGGGCATCTTTGAAATACCTATACAAACTTGTTCCTACATAGTAACTTGCAACTTTGAATGAGAATGTGCTTGCTTACAGCAACGTGCTATATGTTCTGAATGCCCGAATTGGGAATCTGTGTCAAAACTTTGTTAGGAATTATGTGATCCTTACTAGCTGGAAGTAAGGGAGTTGGCGCATGAAGTTGTTTCTAGGAGTTGGACACATACCATGTTTAGCTCAGTTCTGGGCATCTTTGAAATACCTATACAAACTTGTTCCTACATAGTAACTTGCAACTTTGAATGAGAATGTGCTTGCTTACAGCAACGTGCTATATGTTCTGAATGCCCGAATTGGGAATCTGTGTCAAATCTTTGTTAGGAATTATGTGATCCTTACTAGCTGGAAGTAAGGGAGATGGGGCATGAAGATGTTTCTAGGAGTTGGACACATACCATGTTTAGCTCAGTTCTGGGCATCTTTGAAATACCTATACAAACTTGTTCCTACATAGTAACTTGCAAATTTGAATGAGAATGTGCTTGCTTACAGCAACGTGCTATATGTTCTGAATGCCCGAATGGGAATCTGTGTCAAAACTTTGTTAGGAATTATGTGATCCACACTAGCTGGAAGTAAGGGAGATGGGGCATGAAGTTATTTCTAGGAGTTGGACACATACCAAGTTTAGCTCAGTTCTGGGCATCTTTGAAATACCTATACAAACTTGTTCCTACATAGTAACTTGCAACTTTGAATGAGAATGTGCTTGCTAAACCAACTTGCTATATGTTCTGAATGCCCGAATTGGGAATCTGTGTCAAAACTTTGTTAGGAATTATGTGATCCTTACTAGCTGGAAGTAAGTGAGATGGGCCATGAAGTTATTTCTAGGAGTTGGACACATACCAAGTTTAGCTCAGTTCTGGGCATCTTTGAAATACCTATACAAACTTGTTCCTACATAGTAACTTGCATCTTTGAATGAGAATGTGCTTGCTTACAGCAACGTGCTATATGTTCTGAAAGCCCGAATTGGGAATCTGTGTCAAAACTTTGTTAGGAATTATGTGATCCTTACTAGCTGGAAGTAAGGGAGTTGGGGCATGAAGTTGTTTCTAGGAGTTGGACACATACCATGTTTAGGTCAGTTCTGGGCATCTTTGAAATACCTATACAAACTTGTTCCTACATAGTAACTTGCAACTTTGAATGAGAATGTGCTTGCTTACAGCAACGTGCTATATGTTCTGAATGCCCGAATGGGAATCTGTGTCAAAACTTTGTTAGGAATTATGTGATCCTTACTAGCTGGAAGTAAGGGAGATGGGGCATGAAGTTATTTCTAGGAGTTGGAGACATACCAAGTTTAGCTCAGTTCTGGGCATCTTTGAAATACCTATACAAACTTGTTCCTACATAGTAACTTGCAACTTTGAATGAGAATGTGCTTGCTTACAGCAACGTGCTATATGTTCTGAATGCCCGAATTGGGAATCTGTGTCAAAACTTTGTTAGGAATTATGTGATCCTTACTAGCTGAAAGTAAGGGAGATGGGGCATGAAGTTATTTCTAGGAGTTGGAGACATACCAAGTTTAGCTCAGTTCTGGGCATCTTTGAAATACCTATACAAACTTGTTCCTACATAGTAACTTGCAACTTTGAATGAGAATGTGCTTGCTTACAGCAACGTGCTATATGTTCTGAATGCCCGAATTGGGAATCTGTGTCAAAACTTTGTTAGGAATTATGTGATCCTTACTAGCTGGAAGTAAGGGAGATGGGGCATGAAGTTATTTCTAGGAGTTGGACACATACCAAGTTTAGCTCAGTTCTGGGCATCTTTGAAATACCTATACAAACTTGTTCCTACATAGTAACTTGCAACTTTGAATGAGAATGTGCTTGCTTACAGCAACGTGCTATATGTTGTGAATGCCCGAATTGGGAATCTGTGTCAAAACTTTGTTAGGAATTATGTGATCCTTACTAGCTGGAAGTAAGGGAGTTGGGGCATGAAGTTATTTCTAGGAGTTGGACACATACCATGTTTAGCTCAGTTCTGGGCATCTTTGAAATACCTATACAAACTTGTTCCTACATAGTAACTTGCAACTTTGAATGAGAATGTGCTTGCTTACAGCAACGTGCTATATGTTCTGAATGCCCGAATGGGAATCTGTGTCAAAACTTTGTTAGGAATTATGTGATCCTTACTAGCTGGAAGTAAGGGAGATGGGGCATGAAGTTATTTCTAGGAGTTGGAGACATACCAAATTTAGCTCAGTTCTGGGCATCATTGAAATACCTATACAAACTTGTTCCTACATAGTAACTTGCACCTTTGAATGAGAATGTGCTTGCTTACAGCAACGTGCTATATGTTCTGAAAGCCCGAATTGGGAATCTGTGTCAAAACTTTGTTAGGAATTATGTGATCCTAACCAGCTGGAAGTAAGGGAGATGGGGCATGAAGTTTTTTCTAGGAGTTGGACACATACAAAGTTTAACTCAGTTCTGGGCATCTTTGAAATACCTATACAAACTTGTTCCTACATAGTAACTTGCACCTTTGAATGAGAATGTGCTTGCTTACAGCAACGTGCTATATGTTCTGAATGCCCGAATTGGGAATCTGTGTCAAAACTTTGTTAGGAATTATGTGATCCTTACTAGCTGGAAGTAAGGGAGAAGGGGCATGAAGTTATTTCTAGGAGTTGGACACATACCAAGTTTAGCTCAGTTCTGGGCATCTTTGAAATACCTATACAAACTTGTTCCTACATAGTAACTTGCAACTTTGAATGAGAATGTGCTTGCTTACAGCAACGTGCTATATGTTCTGAATGCCCGAATGGGAATCTGTGTCAAAACTTTGTTAGGAATTATGTGATCCTTACTAGCTGGAAGTAAGGGAGATGGGGCATGAAGTTATTTCTAGGAGTTGGAGAGATACCAAGTTTAGCTCAGTTCTGGGCATCTTTGAAATACCTATACAAACTTGTTCCTACATAGTAACTTGCAACTTTGAATGAGAATGTGCTTGCTTACAGCAACGTGCTATATGTTCTGAATGCACGAATTGGGAATCTGTGTCAAAACTTTGTTAGGAATTATGTGATCCTTACTAGCTGGAAGTAAGGGAGATGGGGCATGAAGTTATTTCTAGGAGTTGGACTCATACCAAGTTTAGCTCAGATCTGGGCATCTTTGAAATACCTATACAAACTTGTTCCTACATAGTAACTTGCAACTTTGAATGAGAATGTGCTTTCTTACAGCAACGTGCTACATGTTCTGAATGCCCGAATTGGGAATCTGTGTCAAAACTTTGTTAGGAATTATGTGATCCTTACTAGCTGGAAGTAAGGGAGATGGGGCATGAAGTTATTTCTAGGAGTTGGACACATACCAAGTTTAGCTCAGTTCTGGGCATCTTTGAAATACCTATACAAACTTGTTCCTACATAGTAACTTGCAACTTTGAATGAGAATGTGCTTGCTTACAGCAACGTGCTATATGTTCTGAATGCCCGAATTGGGAATCTGTGTCAAAACTTTGTTAGGAATTATGTGATCCTTACTAGCTGGAAGTAAGGGAGTTGGGGCATGAAGTTGTTTCTAGGAGTTGGACACATACCATGTTTAGCTCAGTTCTGGGCATCTTTGAAATACCTATACAAACTTGTTCCTACATAGTAACTTGCAACTTTGAATGAGAATGTGCTTGCTTACAGCAACGTGCTATATGTTCTGAATGCCCGAATTGGGAATCTGTGTCAAAACTTTGTTAGGAATTATGTGATCCTTACTAGCTGGAAGTAAGGGAGATGGGGCATGAAGTTATTTCTAGGAGTTGGACACATACCAAGTTTAGCTCAGTTCTGGGCATCTTTGAAATACCTATACAAACTTGTTCCTACATAGTAACTTGCATCTTTGAATGAGAATGTGCTTGCTTACAGCAACGTGCTATATGTTGTGAATGCCCAAATTGGGAATCTGTGTCAAAACTTTGTTAGGAATTATGTGATCCTTACTAGCTGGAAGTAAGGGAGTTGGGGCATGCAGTTGTTTCTAGGAGTTGGACACATACCATGTTTAGCTCAGTTCTGGGCATCTTTGAAATACCTATACAAACTTGTTCCTACATAGTAACTTGCAACTTTGAATGAGAATGTGCTTGCTTACAGCAACGTGCTATATGTTGTGAATGCCCGAATTGGGAATCTGTGTCAAAACTTTGTTAGGAATTATGTGATCCTTACTAGCTGGAAGTAAGGGAGTTGGGGCATGAAGTTGTTTCGAGGAGTTGGACACATACCAAGTTTAGCTCAGTTCTGGGCATCTTTGAAATACCTATACAAACTTGTTCCTACATAGTAACTTGCACCTTTGAATGAGAATGTGCTTGCTTACAGCAACGTGCTATATGTTCTGAATGCCCGAATGGGAATCTGTGTCAAACCTTTGTTAGGAATTATGTGATCCTTACTAGCTGGAAGTAAGGGAGATGGGGCATGAAGTTATTTCTAGGAGTTGGAGACATACCAAATTTAGCTCACTTCTGGGCATCTTTGAAATACCTATACAAACTTGTTCCTACATAGTAACTTGCACCTTTGAATGAGAATGTGCTTGCTTACAGCAACGTGCTATATGTTCTGAATGCCCGAATTGGGAATCTGTGTCAAAACTTTGTTAGGAATTATGTGATCCTTACTAGCTGGAAGTAAGCGAGATGGGGCATGAAGTTATTTCTAGGAGTTGGACACATACAACGTTTAGCTCAGTTCTGGGCATCTTTAAAATACCTATACAAACTTGTTCCTACATAGTAACTTGCAACTATGAATGAGAATGTGCTTGCTTACAGCAACGTGCTATATGTTCTGAATGCCCGAATTGGGAATCTGTGTCAAAACTTTGTTAGGAATTATGTGATCCTTACTAGCTGGAAGTAAGGGGGATGGGGCATGAAGTTATTTCTAGGAGTTGGACACATACAACGTTTAGCTCAGTTCTGGGCATCTTTGAAATACCTATACAAACTTGTTCCTACATAGTAACTTGCAACTTTGAATGAGAATGTGCTTGCTTACAGCAACGTGCTATATGTTGTGAATGCCCGAATTGGGAATCTGTGTCAAAACTTTGTTAGGAATTATGTGATCCTTACTAGCTGGAAGTAAGGGAGTTGGGGCATGAAGTTGTTTCTAGGAGTTGGACACATACCAAGTTTAGCTCAGTTCTGGGAATCTTTGAAATACCTATACAAACTTGTTCCTACATAGTAACTTGCAACTTTGAATGAGAATGTGCTTGCTTACAGCAACGAGCTATATGTTCTGAATGCCCGAATGGGAATCTGTGTCAAACCTTTGTTAGGAATTATGTGATCCTTATTAGCTGGAAGTAAGGGAGATGGGGCATGAAGTTATTTCTAGGAGTTGGAGACATACCAAATTTAGCTCAGTTCTGGGCATCTTTGAAATACCTATACAAACTTGTTCCTACATAGTAACTTGCAACTTTGAATGAGAATGTGCTTGCTTACAGCAACGTGCTATATGTTCTGAATGCCCGAATTGGGAATCTGTGTCAAAACTTTGTTAGGAATTATGTGATCCTTACTAGCTGGAAGTAAGCTTAGATGGGGCATGAAGTTATTTCTTGGAGTTGGACACATACAACGTTTAGCTCAGTTCTGGGCATCTTTAAAATACCTATACAAACTTGTTCCTACATAGTAACTTGCAACTTTGAATGAGAATGTGCTTGTTTACAGCAACGTGCTATATGTTCTGAATGCCCGAATTGGGAATCTGTGTCAAAACTTTGTTAGGAATTATGTGATCCTTACTAGCTGGAAGTAAGGGAGATGGGGCATGAAGTTATTTCTAGGAGTTGGACACATACAACGTTTAGCTCAGTTCTGGGCATCTTTGAAATACCTATACAAACTTGTTCCTACATAGTAACTTGCAACTTTGAATGAGAATGTGCTTGCATACAGCAACGTGCTATATGTTCTGAATGCCCGAATAGGGAATCTGTGTCAAAACTTTGTTAGGAATTATGTGATCCTTACTAGCTGGAAGTAAGGGAGATGGGGCATGAAGTTATTTCTAGGAGTTGGACACATACCAAGTTTAGCTCAGATCTGGGCATCTTTGAAATACCTATACAAACTTGTTCCTACATAGTAACTTGCAACTTTGAATGAGAATGTGCTTGCTTACAGCAACGTGCTATATGTTCTGAATGCCCGAATTGGGAATCTGTGTCAAAACTTTGTTAGGAATTATGTGATCCTTACAAGCTGGAAGTAAGGGAGTTGGGGCATGAAGTTGTTTCTAGGAGTTGGCCACATACCATGTTTAGCTCAGTTCTGGGCATCTTTGAAATACCTATACAAACTTGTTCCTACATAGTAACTTGCAACTTTGAATGAGAATGTGCTTGCTTACAGCAACGTGCTATATGTTCTGAATGCCCGAATTGGGAATCTGTGTCAAAACTTTGTTAGGAATTATGTGATCCTTACTAGCTGGAAGTAAGGGAGATGGGGCATGAAGTTATTTCTAGGAGTTGGACACATACCAAGTTTAGCTCAGTTCTGGGCATCTTTGAAATATCTATACAAACTTGTTCCTACATAGTAACTTGCAACTTTGAATGAGAATGTGCTTGCTTACAGCAACGTGCTATATGTTCTGAATGCCCGAATTGGGAATCTGTGTCAAAACTTTGTTAGGAATTATGTGATCCTTACTAGCTGGAAGTAAGGGAGATGGGGCATGAAGTTATTTCTAGGAGTTGGACACATACCAAGTTTAGCTCAGTTCTGGGCATCTTTGAAATACCTATACAAACTTGTTCCTACATAGTAACTTGCATCTTTGAATGAGAATGTGCTTGCTTACAGCAACGTGCTATATGTTCTGAATGCCCGAATTGGGAATCTGTGTCAAAACTTTGTTAGGAATTATGTGATCCTTACTAGCTGGAAGTAAGCGAAATGGGGCATGAAGTTATTTCTATGAGTTGGACACATACCAAGTTTAGCTCAGTTCTGGGCATCTTTGAAATACCTATACAAACTTGTTCCTACATAGTAACTTGCATCTTTGAATGAGAATGTGCTTGCTTACAGCAACGTGCTATATGTTCTGAATGCCCGAATTGGGAATCTGTGTCAAAACTTTGTTAGGAATTATGTGATCCTTACTAGCTGGAAGTAAGGGAGTTGGGGCATAAAGTTATTTCTAGGAGTTGGACACATACCAAGTTTAGCTCAGTTCTGGGCATCTTTGAAATACCTATACAAACTTGTTCCTACATAGTAACTTGCAACTTTGAATGAGAATGTGCTTGCTTACAGCAACGTGCTATATGTTCTGAATGCCCGAATTGGGAATCTCTGTCAAAACTTTGTTAGGAATTATGTGATCCTTACTAGCTGGAAGTAAGGGAGATGGGGCATGAAGTTATTTCTAGGAGTTGGACACATACCAAGTTTAGCTCAGTTCTGGGCATCTTTGAAATACCTATACAAACTTGTTCCTACATAGTAACTTGCATCTTTGAATGAGAATGTGCTTGCTTACAGCAACGTGCTATATGTTGTGAATGCCCAAATTGGGAATCTGTGTCAAAACTTTGTTAGGAATTATGTGATCCTTACTAGCTGGAAGTAAGGGAGTTGGGGCATGCAGTTGTTTCTAGGAGTTGGACACATACCATGTTTAGCTCAGTTCTGGGCATCTTTGAAATACCTATACAAACTTGTTCCTACATAGTAACTTGCAACTTTGAATGAGAATGTGCTTGCTTACAGCAACGTGCTATATGTTGTGAATGCCCGAATTGGGAATCTGTGTCAAAACTTTGTTAGGAATTATGTGATCCTTACTAGCTGGAAGTAAGGGAGTTGGGGCATGAAGTTGTTTCGAGGAGTTGGACACATACCAAGTTTAGCTCAGTTCTGGGCATCTTTGAAATACCTATACAAACTTGTTCCTACATAGTAACTTGCACCTTTGAATGAGAATGTGCTTGCTTACAGCAACGTGCTATATGTTCTGAATGCCCGAATGGGAATCTGTGTCAAACCTTTGTTAGGAATTATGTGATCCTTACTAGCTGGAAGTAAGGGAGATGGGGCATGAAGTTATTTCTAGGAGTTGGAGACATACCAAATTTAGCTCACTTCTGGGCATCTTTGAAATACCTATACAAACTTGTTCCTACATAGTAACTTGCACCTTTGAATGAGAATGTGCTTGCTTACAGCAACGTGCTATATGTTCTGAATGCCCGAATTGGGAATCTGTGTCAAAACTTTGTTAGGAATTATGTGATCCTTACTAGCTGGAAGTAAGCGAGATGGGGCATGAAGTTATTTCTAGGAGTTGGACACATACAACGTTTAGCTCAGTTCTGGGCATCTTTAAAATACCTATACAAACTTGTTCCTACATAGTAACTTGCAACTATGAATGAGAATGTGCTTGCTTACAGCAACGTGCTATATGTTCTGAATGCCCGAATTGGGAATCTGTGTCAAAACTTTGTTAGGAATTATGTGATCCTTACTAGCTGGAAGTAAGGGGGATGGGGCATGAAGTTATTTCTAGGAGTTGGACACATACAACGTTTAGCTCAGTTCTGGGCATCTTTGAAATACCTATACAAACTTGTTCCTACATAGTAACTTGCAACTTTGAATGAGAATGTGCTTGCTTACAGCAACGTGCTATATGTTGTGAATGCCCGAATTGGGAATCTGTGTCAAAACTTTGTTAGGAATTATGTGATCCTTACTAGCTGGAAGTAAGGGAGTTGGGGCATGAAGTTGTTTCTAGGAGTTGGACACATACCAAGTTTAGCTCAGTTCTGGGCATCTTTGAAATACCTATACAAACTTGTTCCTACATAGTAACTTGCAACTTTGAATGAGAATGTGCTTGCTTACAGCAACGAGCTATATGTTCTGAATGCCCGAATGGGAATCTGTGTCAAACCTTTGTTAGGAATTATGTGATCCTTATTAGCTGGAAGTAAGGGAGATGGGGCATGAAGTTATTTCTAGGAGTTGGAGACATACCAAATTTAGCTCAGTTCTGGGCATCTTTGAAATACCTATACAAACTTGTTCCTACATAGTAACTTGCAACTTTGAATGAGAATGTGCTTGCTTACAGCAACGTGCTATATGTTCTGAATGCCCGAATTGGGAATCTGTGTCAAAACTTTGTTAGGAATTATGTGATCCTTACTAGCTGGAAGTAAGCGAGATGGGGCATGAAGTTATTTCTTGGAGTTGGACACATACAACGTTTAGCTCAGTTCTGGGCATCTTTAAAATACCTATACAAACTTGTTCCTACATAGTAACTTGCAACTTTGAATGAGAATGTGCTTGTTTACAGCAACGTGCTATATGTTCTGAATGCCCGAATTGGGAATCTGTGTCAAAACTTTGTTAGGAATTATGTGATCCTTACTAGCTGGAAGTAAGGGAGATGGGGCATGAAGTTATTTCTAGGAGTTGGACACATACAACGTTTAGCTCAGTTCTGGGCATCTTTGAAATACCTATACAAACTTGTTCCTACATAGTAACTTGCAACTTTGAATGAGAATGTGCTTGCATACAGCAACGTGCTATATGTTCTGAATGCCCGAATAGGGAATCTGTGTCAAAACTTTGTTAGGAATTATGTGATCCTTACTAGCTGGAAGTAAGGGAGATGGGGCATGAAGTTATTTCTAGGAGTTGGACACATACCAAGTTTAGCTCAGATCTGGGCATCTTTGAAATACCTATACAAACTTGTTCCTACATAGTAACTTGCAACTTTGAATGAGAATGTGCTTGCTTACAGCAACGTGCTATATGTTCTGAATGCCCGAATTGGGAATCTGTGTCAAAACTTTGTTAGGAATTATGTGATCCTTACAAGCTGGAAGTAAGGGAGTTGGGGCATGAAGTTGTTTCTAGGAGTTGGCCACATACCATGTTTAGCTCAGTTCTGGGCATCTTTGAAATACCTATACAAACTTGTTCCTACATAGTAACTTGCAACTTTGAATGAGAATGTGCTTGCTTACAGCAACGTGCTATATGTTCTGAATGCCCGAATTGGGAATCTGTGTCAAAACTTTGTTAGGAATTATGTGATCCTTACTAGCTGGAAGTAAGGGAGATGGGGCATGAAGTTATTTCTAGGAGTTGGACACATACCAAGTTTAGCTCAGTTCTGGGCATCTTTGAAATATCTATACAAACTTGTTCCTACATAGTAACTTGCAACTTTGAATGAGAATGTGCTTGCTTACAGCAACGTGCTATATGTTCTGAATGCCCGAATTGGGAATCTGTGTCAAAACTTTGTTAGGAATTATGTGATCCTTACTAGCTGGAAGTAAGGGAGATGGGGCATGAAGTTATTTCTAGGAGTTGGACACATACCAAGTTTAGCTCAGTTCTGGGCATCTTTGAAATACCTATACAAACTTGTTCCTACATAGTAACTTGCATCTTTGAATGAGAATGTGCTTGCTTACAGCAACGTGCTATATGTTCTGAATGCCCGAATTGGGAATCTGTGTCAAAACTTTGTTAGGAATTATGTGATCCTTACTAGCTGGAAGTAAGCGAAATGGGGCATGAAGTTATTTCTATGAGTTGGACACATACCAAGTTTAGCTCAGTTCTGGGCATCTTTGAAATACCTATACAAACTTGTTCCTACATAGTAACTTGCATCTTTGAATGAGAATGTGCTTGCTTACAGCAACGTGCTATATGTTCTGAATGCCCGAATTGGGAATCTGTGTCAAAACTTTGTTAGGAATTATGTGATCCTTACTAGCTGGAAGTAAGGGAGTTGGGGCATAAAGTTATTTCTAGGAGTTGGACACATACCAAGTTTAGCTCAGTTCTGGGCATCTTTGAAATACCTATACAAACTTGTTCCTACATAGTAACTTGCAACTTTGAATGAGAATGTGCTTGCTTACAGCAACGTGCTATATGTTCTGAATGCCCGAATTGGGAATCTCTGTCAAAACTTTGTTAGGAATTATGTGATCCTTACTAGCTGGAAGTAAGGGAGTTGGGGCATGAAGTTATTTCTAGGAGTTGGACACATACCAAGTTTAGCTCAGTTCTGGGCATCTTTGAAAGTCCTATTCAAACTTGTTCCTACATAGTAACTTGCAACTTTGAATGAGAATGTGCTTCCTTACAGCAACGTGCTATATGTTCTGAATGCCCGAATTGGGAATCTGTGTCAAAACGTTGTTAGGAATTATGTGATCCTTACTAGCTGGAAGTAAGGGAGATGGGGCATGAAGTTATTTCTAGGAGTTGGAGACATACCAAGTTTAGCTCAGTTCTGGGCATCTTTGAAATACCTATACAAACTTGTTCCTACATAGTAACTTGCAACTTTGAATGAGAATGTGCTTGCTTACAGCAACGTGCTACATGTTCTGAATGCCCGAATGGGAATCTGTGTCAAAACTTTGTTAGGAATTATGTGATCCTTACTAGCTGGAAGTAAGGGAGATGGGGCATGAAGTTATTTCTAGGAGTTGGAGACATACCAAGTTTAGCTCAGTTCTGGGCATCTTTGAAATACCTATACAAACTTGTTCCTACATAGTAACTTGCAACTTTGAATGAGAATGTGCTTGCTTACAGCAACGTGCTATATGTTCTGAATGCCCGAATGGGAATCTGTGTCAAAACTTTGTTAGGAATTATGTGATCCTTACTAGCTGGAAGTAAGGGAGATGGGGCATGAAGTTATTTCTAGGAGTTGGAGACATACCAAATTTAGCTCAGTTCTGGGCATCATTGAAATACCTATACAAACTTGTTCCTACATAGTAACTTGCACCTTTGAATGAGAATGTGCTTGCTTACAGCAACGTGCTATATGTTCTGAATGCCCGAATTGGGAATCTGTGTCAAAACTTTGTTAGGAATTATGTGATCCTAACCAGCTGGAAGTAAGGGAGATGGGGCATGAAGTTATTTCTAGGAGTTGGACACATACAAAGTTTAACTCAGTTCTGGGCATCTTTGAAATACCTATACAAACTTGTTCCTACATAGTAACTTGCACCTTTGAATGAGAATGTGCTTGCTTACAGCAACGTGCTATATGTTCTGAATGCCCGAATTGGGAATCTGTGTCAAAACTTTGTTAGGAATTATGTGATCCTTACTAGCTGGAAGTAAGGGAGAAGGGGCATGAAGTTATTTCTAGGAGTTGGACACATACCAAGTTTAGCTCAGTTCTGGGCATCTTTGAAATACCTATACAAACTTGTTCCTACATAGTAACTTGCAACTTTGAATGAGAATGTGCTTGGTTACAGCAACGTGCTATATGTTGTGAATGCCCGAATTGGGAATCTGTGTCAAAACTTTGTTAGGAATTATGTGATCCTTACTAGCTGGAAGTAAGGGAGTTGGGGCATGAAGTTGTTTCTAGGAGTTGGACACATACCATGTTTAGCTCAGTTCTGGGCATCTTTGAAATACCTATACAAACTTGTTCCTACATAGTAACTTGCAACTTTGAATGAGAATGTGCTTGCTTACAGCAACGTGCTATATGTTTTGAATGCCCGAATGGGAATCTGTGTCAAAACTTTGTTAGGAATTATGTGATCCACACTAGCTGGAAGTAAGGGAGATGGGGCATTAAGTTATTTCTAGGAGTTGGAGAAATACCAAGTTTAGCTCAGTTCTGGGCATCTTTGAAATACCTATACAAACTTGTTCCTACATAGTAACTTGCATCTTTGAATGAGAATGTGCTTGCTTACAGCAACGTGCTATATGTTGTGAATGCCCGAATTGGGAATCTGTGTCAAAACTTTGTTAGGAATTATGTGATCCTTACTAACTGGAAGTAAGGGAGTTGGGGCATGAAGTTGTTTCTAGGAGTTGGAGACATACCATGGTTAGCCCAGTTCTGGGCATCTTTGACATACCTATACAAACTTGTTCCTACATAGTAACTTGCATCTTTGAATGAGAATGTGCTTGCTTACAGCAACGTGGTATATGTTCTGAATGCCCGAATGGGAATCTGTGTCAAAAGTTTGTTAGGAATTATGTGATCCTTACTAGCTGGAAGTAAGGGAGATGGGGCATGAAGTTATTTCTAGGAGTTGGACACATACCAAGTTTAGCTCAGATCTGGGCATCTTTGAAATACCTATACAAACTTGTTCCTACATAGTAACTTGCAACTTTGAATGAGAATGTGCTTGCTTACAGCAACGTGCTACATGTTCTGAATGCCCGAATTGGGAATCTGTGTCAAAACTTTGTTAGGAATTATGTGATCCTTACTAGCTGGAAGTAAGGGAGATGGGGCATGAAGTTATTTCTAGGAGTTGGACACATACTAAGTTTAGCTCAGTTCTGGGCATCTTTGAAATACCTATACAAACTTGTTCCTACATAGTAACTTGCAACTTTGAATGAGAATGTGCTTGCTTAAAGCAACGTGCTATATGTTCTGAATGCCCGAATTGGGAATCTGTGTCAAAACTTTGTTAGGAATTATGTGATCCTTACTAGCTGGAAGTAAGGGAGTTGGGGCATGAAGTTGTTTCTAGGAGTTGGACACATACCATGTTTAGCTCAGTTCTGGGCATCTTTGAAATACCTATACAAACTTGTTCCTACATAGTAACTTGCAACTTTGAATGAGAATGTGCTTGCTTACAGCAACGTGCTATATGTTCTGAATGCCCGAATTGGGAATCTGTGTCAAAACTTTGTTAGGAATTATGTGATCCTTACTAGCTGGAAGTAAGGGAGTTGGGGCATGAAGTTGTTTCTAGGAGTTGGACACATACCATGTTTAGCTCAGTTCTGGGCATCTTTGAAATACCTATACAAACTTGTTCCTACATAGTAACTTGCAACTTTGAATGAGAATGTGCTTGCTTACAGCAACGTGCTATATGTTCTGAATGCCCGAATGGGAATCTGTGTCAAAACTTTGTTAGGAAATATGTGATCCTTACTAGCTGGAAGTAAGGGAGATGGGGCATGAAGTTATTTCTAGGAGTTGGAGAGATACCAAGTTTAGCTCAGTTCTGGGCATCTTTGAAATACCTATACAAACTTGTTCCTACATAGTAACTTGCAACTTTGAATGAGAATGTGCTTGCTTACAGCAACGTGCTATATGTTCTGAATGCCCGAATTGGGAATCTGTGTCAAAACTTTGTTAGCAATTATGTGATCCTTACTAGCTGGAAGTAAGGGAGATGGGGCATGAAGTTATTTCTAGGCGTTGGACACATACTAAGTTTAGCTCAGTTCTGGGCATCTTTGAAATACCTATACAAACTTGTTCCTACATAGTAACTTGCAACTTTGAATGAGAATGTGCTTGCTTAAAGCAACGTGCTATATGTTCTGAATGCCCGAATTGGGAATCTGTGTCAAAACTTTGTTAGGAATTATGTGATCCTTACTAGCTGGAAGTAAGGGAGTTGGGGCATGAAGTTGTTTCTAGGAGTTGGACACATACCATGTTTAGCTCAGTTCTGGGCATCTTTGAAATACCTATACAAACTTGTTCCTACATAGTAACTTGCAACTTTGAATGAGAATGTGCTTGCTTACAGCAACGTGCTATATGTTCTGAATGCCCGAATTGGGAATCTGTGTCAAAACTTTGTTAGGAATTATGTGATCCTTACTAGCTGGAAGTAAGGGAGTTGGGGCATGAAGTTGTTTCTAGGAGTTGGACACATACCATGTTTAGCTCAGTTCTGGGCATCTTTGAAATACCTATACAAACTTGTTCCTACATAGTAACTTGCAACTTTGAATGAGAATGTGCTTGCTTACAGCAACGTGCTATATGTTCTGAATGCCCGAATGGGAATCTGTGTCAAAACTTTGTTAGGAATTATGTGATCCTTACTAGCTGGAAGTAAGGGAGATGGGGCATGAAGTTATTTCTAGGAGTTGGAGAGATACCAAGTTTAGCTCAGTTCTGGGCATCTTTGAAATACCTATACAAACTTGTTCCTACATAGTAACTTGCAACTTTGAATGAGAATGTGCTTGCTTACAGCAACGTGCTATATGTTCTGAATGCCCGAATTGGGAATCTGTGTCAAAACTTTGTTAGCAATTATGTGATCCTTACTAGCTGGAAGTAAGGGAGATGGGGCATGAAGTTATTTCTAGGAGTTGGACACATACCAAGTTTAGCTCAGATCTGGGCATCTTTGAAATACCTATACAAACTTGTTCCTACATAGTAACTTGCAACTTTGAATGAGAATGTGCTTTCTTACAGCAACGTGCTACATGTTCTGAATGCCCGAATTGGGAATCTGTGTCAAAACTTTGTTAGGAATTATGTGATCCTTACTAGCTGGAAGTAAGGGAGATGGGGCATGAAGTTATTTCTAGGAGTTGGACACATACCAAGTTTAGCTCAGTTCTGGGCATCTTTGAAATACCTATACAAACTTGTTCCTACATAGTAACTTGCAACTTTGAATGAGAATGTGCTTGCTTACAGCAATGTGCTATATGTTCTGAATGCCCGAATTGGGAATCTGTGTCAAAACTTTGTTAGGAATTATGTGATCCTTACTAGCTGGAAGTAAGGGAGTTGGGGCATGAAGTTGTTTCTAGGAGTTGGACACATACCATGTTTAGCTCAGTTCTGGGCATCTTTGAAATACCTATACAAACTTGTTCCTACATAGTAACTTGCAACTTTGAATGAGAATGTGCTTGCTTACAGCAACGTGCTATATGTTCTGAATGCCCGAATTGGGAATCTGTGTCAAAACTTTGTTAGGAATTATGTGATCCTTACTAGCTGGAAGTAAGGGAGATGGGGCATGAAGTTATTTCTAGGAGTTGGACACATACCAAGTTTAGCTCAGTTCTGGGCATCTTTGAAATACCTATACAAACTTGTTCCTACATAGTAACTTGCATCTTTGAATGAGAATGTGCTTGCTTACAGCAACGTGCTATATGTTGTGAATGCCCGAATTGGGAATCTGTGTCAAAACTTTGTTAGGAATTATGTGATCCTTACTAGCTGGAAGTAAGGGAGTTGGGGCATGCAGTTGTTTCTAGGAGTTGGACACATACCATGTTTAGCTCAGTTCTGGGCATCTTTGAAATACCTATACAAACTTGTTCCTACATAGTAACTTGCAACTTTGAATGAGAATGTGCTTGCTTACAGCAACGTGCTATATGTTGTGAATGCCCGAATTGGGAATCTGTGTCAAAACTTTGTTAGGAATTATGTGATCCTTACTAGCTGGAAGTAAGGGAGTTGGGGCATGAAGTTGTTTCTAGGAGTTGGACACATACCAAGTTTAGCTCAGTTCTGGGCATCTTTGAAATACCTATACAAACTTGTTCCTACATAGTAACTTGCACCTTTGAATGAGAATGTGCTTGCTTACAGCAACGTGCTATATGTTCTGAATGCCCGAATGGGAATCTGTGTCAAACCTTTGTTAGGAATTATGTGATCCTTACTAGCTGGAAGTAAGGGAGATGGGGCATGAAGTTATTTCTAGGAGTTGGAGACATACCAAATTTAGCTCAGTTCTGGGCATCTTTGAAATACCTATACAAACTTGTTCCTACATAGTAACTTGCAACTTTGAATGAGAATGTGCTTGCTTACAGCAACGTGCTATATGTTCTGAATGCCCGAATTGGGAATCTGTGTCAAAACTTTGTTAGGAATTATGTGATCCTTACTAGCTGGAAGTAAGCGAGATGGGGCATGAAGTTATTTCTTGGAGTTGGACACATACAACGTTTAGCTCAGTTCTGGGCATCTTTAAAATACCTATACAAACTTGTTCCTACATAGTAACTTGCAACTTTGAATGAGAATGTGCTTGTTTACAGCAACGTGCTATATGTTCTGAATGCCCGAATTGGGAATCTGTGTCAAAACTTTGTTAGGAATTATGTGATCCTTACTAGCTGGAAGTAAGGGAGATGGGGCATGAAGTTATTTCTAGGAGTTGGACACATACAACGTTTAGCTCAGTTCTGGGCATCTTTGAAATACCTATACAAACTTGTTCCTACATAGTAACTTGCAACTTTGAATGAGAATGTGCTTGCATACAGCAACGTGCTATATGTTCTGAATGCCCGAATAGGGAATCTGTGTCAAAACTTTGTTAGGAATTATGTGATCCTTACTAGCTGGAAGTAAGGGAGATGGGGCATGAAGTTATTTCTAGGAGTTGGACACATACCAAGTTTAGCTCAGATCTGGGCATCTTTGAAATACCTATACAAACTTGTTCCTACATAGTAACTTGCAACTTTGAATGAGAATGTGCTTGCTTACAGCAACGTGCTATATGTTCTGAATGCCCGAATTGGGAATCTGTGTCAAAACTTTGTTAGGAATTATGTGATCCTTACAAGCTGGAAGTAAGGGAGTTGGGGCATGAAGTTGTTTCTAGGAGTTGGCCACATACCATGTTTAGCTCAGTTCTTGGCATCTTTGAAATACCTATACAAACTTGTTCCTACATAGTAACTTGCAACTTTGAATGAGAATGTGCTTGCTTACAGCAACGTGCTATATGTTCTGAATGCCCGAATTGGGAATCTGTGTCAAAACTTTGTTAGGAATTATGTGATCCTTACTAGCTGGAAGTAAGGGAGATGGGGCATGAAGTTATTTCTAGGAGTTGGACACATACCAAGTTTAGCTCAGTTCTGGGCATCTTTGAAATACCTATACAAACTTGTTCCTACATAGTAACTTGCATCTTTGAATGAGAATGTGCTTGCTTACAGCAACGTGCTATATGTTCTGAATGCCCGAATTGGGAATCTGTGTCAAAACTTTGTTAGGAATTATGTGATCCTTACTAGCTGGAAGTAAGCGAAATGGGGCATGAAGTTATTTCTAGGAGTTGGACACATACCAAGTTTAGCTCAGTTCTGGGCATCTTTGAAATACCTATACAAACTTGTTCCTACATAGTAACTTGCAACTTTGAATGAGAATGTGCTTGCTTACAGCAACGTGCTATATGTTCTGAATGCCCGAATTGGGAATCTGTGTCAAAACTTTGTTAGGAATTATGTGATCCTTACTAGCTGGAAGTAAGGGAGATGGGGCATGAAGTTATTTCTAGGAGTTGGACACATACCAAGTTTAGCTCAGTTCTGGGCATCTTTGAAATACCTATACAAACTTGTTCCTACATAGTAACTTGCATCTTTGAATGAGAATGTGCTTGCTTACAGCAACGTGCTATATGTTCTGAATGCCCGAATTGGGAATCTGTGTCAAAACTTTGTTAGGAATTATGTGATCCTTACTAGCTGGAAGTAAGCGAAATGGGGCATGAAGTTATTTCTAGGAGTTGGACACATACCAAGTTTAGCTCAGTTCTGGGCATCTTTGAAATACCTATACAAACTTGTTCCTACATAGTAACTTGCATCTTTGAATGAGAATGTGCTTGCTTACAGCAACGTGCTATATGTTCTGAATGCCCGAATTGGGAATCTGTGTCAAAACTTTGTTAGGAATTATGTGATCCTTACTAGCTGGAAGTAAGGGAGTTGGGGCATAAAGTTATTTCTAGGAGTTGGACACATACCAAGTTTAGCTCAGTTCTGGGCATCTTTGAAATACCTATACAAACTTGTTCCTACATAGTAACTTGCAACTTTGAATGAGAATGTGCTTGCTTACAGCAACGTGCTATATGTTCTGAATGCCCGAATTGGGAATCTCTGTCAAAACTTTGTTAGGAATTATGTGATCCTTACTAGCTGGAAGTAAGGGAGTTGGGGCATGAAGTTATTTCTAGGAGTTGGACACATACCAAGTTTAGCTCAGTTCTGGGCATCTTTGAAAGTCCTATTCAAACTTGTTCCTACATAGTAACTTGCAACTTTGAATGAGAATGTGCTTTCTTACAACAACGTGCTATATGTTCTGAATGCCCGAATTGGGAATCTGTGTCAAAACGTTGTTAGGAATTATGTGATCCTTACTAGCTGGAAGTAAGGGAGATGGGGCATGAAGTTATTTCTAGGAGTTGGAGACATACCAAGTTTAGCTCAGTTCTGGGCATCTTTGAAATACCTATACAAACTTGTTCCTACATAGTAACTTGCAACTTTGAATGAGAATGTGCTTGCTTACAGCAACGTGCTACATGTTCTGAATGCCCGAATGGGAATCTGTGTCAAAACTTTGTTAGGAATTATGTGATCCTTACTAGCTGGAAGTAAGGGAGATGGGGCATGAAGTTATTTCTAGGAGTTGGAGACATACCAAGTTTAGCTCAGTTCTGGGCATCTTTGAAATACCTATACAAACTTGTTCCTACATAGTAACTTGCAACTTTGAATGAGAATGTGCTTGCTTACAGCAACGTGCTATATGTTCTGAATGCCCGAATTGGGAATCTGTGTCAAAACTTTGTTAGGAATTATGTGATCCTTACTAGCTGGAAGTAAGGGAGATGGGGCATGAAGTTATTTCTAGGAGTTGGACACATACCAAGTTTAGCTCAGATCTGGGCATCTTTGAAATACCTATACAAACTTGTTCCTACATAGTAACTTGCAACTTTGAATGAGAATGTGCTTGCTTACAGCAACGTGCTACATGTTCTGAATGCCCGAATTGGGAATCTGTGTCAAAACTTTGTTAGGAATTATGTGATCCTTAATGGCTGGAAGTAAGGGAGATGGGGCATGAAGTTATTTCTAGGAGTTGGACACATACCAAGTTTAGCTCAGTTCTGGGCATCTTTGAAATACCTATACAAACTTGTTCCTACATAGTAACTTGCAACTTTGAATGAGAATGTGCTTGCTTACAGCAACGTGCTATATGTTCTGAATGCCCGAATTGGGAATCTGTGTCAAAACTTTGTTAGGAATTATGTGATCCTTACTAGCTGGAAGTAAGGGAGTTGGGCCATGAAGTTGTTTCTAGGAGTTGGACACATACCATGTTTAGCTCAGTTCTGGGCATCTTTGAAATACCTATACAAACTTGTTCCTACATAGTAACTTGCAACTTTGAATGAGAATGTGCTTGCTTACAGCAACGTGCTATATGTTCTGAATGCCCGAATTGGGAATCTGTGTCAAAACTTTGTTAGGAATTATGTGATCCTTACTAACTGGAAGTAAGGGAGATGGGGCATGAAGTTATTTCTAGGAGTTGGACACATACCAAGTTTAGCTCAGTTCTGGGCATCTTTGAAATACCTATACAAACTTGTTCCTACATAGTAACTTGCATCTTTGAATGAGAATGTGCTTGCTTACAGCAACGTGCTATATGTTGTGAATGCCCGAATTGGAAATCTGTGTCAAAACTTTGTTAGGAATTATGTGATCCTTACTAGCTGGAAGTAAGGGAGTTGGGGCATGAAGTTGTTTCTAGGAGTTGGACACATTCCATGTTTAGCTCAGTTCTGGGCATCTTTGAAATACCTATACAAACTTGTTCCTACATAGTAACTTGCAACTTTGAATGAGAATGTGCTTGCTTACAGCAACGTGCTATATGTTGTGAATGCCCGAATTGGGAATCTGTGTCAAAACTTTGTTAGGAATTATGTGATCCTTACTAGCTGGAAGTAAGGGAGTTGGGGCATGAAGTTGTTTCTAGGAGTTGGACACATACCAAGTTTAGCTCAGTTCTGGGCATCTTTGAAATACCTATACAAACTTGTTCCTACATAGTAACTTGCAACTTTGAATGAGAATGTGCTTGCTTACAGCAACGTGCTATATGTTCTGAATGCCCGAATGGGAATCTGTGTCAAACCTTTGTTAGGAATTATGTGATCCTTACTAGCTGGAAGTAAGGGAGATGGGGCATGAAGTTATTTCTAGGAGTTGGAGACATACCAAATTTAGCTCACTTCTGGGCATCTTTGAAATACCTATACAAACTTGTTCCTACATAGTAACTTGCAACTTTGAATGAGAATGTGCTTGCTTATAGCAACGTGCTATATGTTCTGAATGCCCGAATTGGGAATCTGTGTCAAAACTTTGTTAGGAATTATGTGATCCTTACTAGCTGGAAGTAAGCGAGATGGGGCATGAAGTTATTTCTAGGAGTTGGACACATACAACGTTTAGCTCAGTTCTGGGCATCTTTAAAATACCTATACAAACTTGTTCCTACATAGTAACTTGCAACTTTGAATGAGAATGTGCTTGCTTACAGCAACGTGCTATATGTTCTGAATGCCCGAATTGGGAATCTGTGTCAAAACTTTGTTAGGAATTATGTGATCCTTACTAGCTGGAAGTAAGGGAGATGGGGCATGAAGTTATTTCTAGGAGTTGGACACATACAACGTTTAGCTCAGTTCTGGGCATCTTTGAAATACCTATACAAACTTGTTCCTACATAGTAACTTGCAACTTTGAATGAGAATGTGCTTGCTTACAGCAACGTGCTATATGTTGTGAATGCCCGAATTGGGAATCTGTGTCAAAACTTTGTTAGGAATTATGTGATCCTTACTAGCTGGAAGTAAGGGAGTTGGGGCATGAAGTTGTTTCTAGGAGTTGGACACATACCAAGTTTAGCTCAGTTCTGGGAATCTTTGAAATACCTATACAAACTTGTTCCTACATAGTAACTTGCAACTTTGAATGAGAATGTGCTTGCTTACAGCAACGAGCTATATGTTCTGAATGCCCGAATGGGAATCTGTGTCAAACCTTTGTTAGGAATTATGTGATCCTTACTAGCTGGAAGTAAGGGAGATGGGGCGTGAAGTTATTTCTAGGAGTTGGAGTCATACCAAATTTAGCTCAGTTCTGGGCATCTTTGAAATACCTATACAAACTTGTTCCTACATAGTAACTTGCAACTTTGAATGAGAATGTGCTTGCTTACAGCAACGTGCTATATGTTCTGAATGCCCGAATTGGGAATCTGTGTCAAAACTTTGTTAGGAATTATGTGATCCTTACTAGCTGGAAGTAAGCGAGATGGGGCATGAAGATATTTCTAGGAGTTGGACACATACAACGTTTAGCTCAGTTCTGGGCATCTTTAAAATACCTATACAAACTTGTTCGTACATAGTAACTTGCAACTATGAATGAGAAGGTGCTTGCTTACAGCAACGTGCTATATGTTCTGAATGCCCGAATTGGGAATCTCTGTCAAAACTTTGTTAGGAATTATGTGATCCTTACTAGCTGGAAGTAAGGGAGTTGGGGCATAAAGTTATTTCTAGGAGTTGGACACATACCAAGTTTAGCTCAGTTCTGGGCATCTTTGAAAGTCCTATTCAAACTTGTTCCTACATAGTAACTTGCAACTTTGAATGAGAATGTGCTTTCTTACAGCAACGTGCTATATGTTCTGAATGCCCGAATTGGGAATCTGTGTCAAAACGTTGTTAGGAATTATGTGATCCTTACTAGCTGGAAGTAAGGGAGATGGGGCATGAAGTTATTTCTAGGAGTTGGACACATACCAAGTTTAGCTCAGTTCTGGGCATCTTTGAAATACCTATACAAACTTGTTCCTAAATAGTAACTTGCAACTTTGAATGAGAATGTGCTTGCTTACAGCAACGTGCTACATGTTCTGAATGCCCGAATTGGGAATCTGTGTCAAAACTTTGTTAGGAATTATGTGATCCATACTAGCTGGAAGTAAGGGAGATGGGGCATGAAGTTTTTTCTAGGAGTTGGACACATACCAAGTTTAGCTCAGTTCTGGGCATCTTTGAAATACCTATACAAACTTGTTCCTACATAGTAACTTGCAACTTTGAATGAGAATGTGCTTGCTTACAGCAACGTGCTATATGTTCTGAATGCCCGAATTGGGAATCTGTGTCAAAACTTTGTTAGGAATTATGTGATCCTTACTAGCTGGAAGTAAGGGAGTTGGGGCATGAAGTTGTTTCTAGGAGTTGGACACATACCATGTTTAGCTCAGTTCTGGGCATCTTTGAAATACCTATACAAACTTGTTCCTACATAGTAACTTGCAACTTTGAATGAGAATGTGCTTGCTTACAGCAACGTGCTATATGTTCTGAATGCCCGAATTGGGAATCGGTGTCAAAACTTTGTTAGGAATTATGTGATCCTTACTAGCTGGAAGTAAGGGAGATGGGGCATGAAGTTATTTCTAGGAGTTGGACACATACCAAGTTTAGCTCAGTTCTGGGCATCTTTGAAATACCTATACAAACTTGTTCCTACATAGTAACTTGCATCTTTGAATGAGAATGTGCTTGCTTACAGCAACGTGCTATATGTTGTGAATGCCCGAATTGGGAATCTGTGTCAAAACTTTGTTAGGAATTATGTGATCCTTACTAGCTGGAAGTAAGGGAGTTGGGGCATGAAGTTGTTTCTAGGAGTTGGACACATACCATGTTTAGCTCAGTTCTGGGAATCTTTGAAATACCTATACAAACTTGTTCCTACATAGTAACTTGCAACTTTGAATGAGAATGTGCTTGCTTACAGCAACGTGCTATATGTTCTGAATGCCCGAATGGGAATCTGTGTCACAACTTTGTTAGGAATTATGTGATCCTTACTAGCTGGAAGTAAGGGAGATGGGGCATGAAGTTATTTCTAGGAGTTGGAGACATACCAAGTTTAGCTCAGTTCTGGGCATCTTTGAAATACCTATACAAACTTGTTCCTACATAGTAACTTGCAACTTTGAATGAGAATGTGCTTGCTTACAGCAACGTGCTATATGTTCTGAATGCCCGAATGGGAATCTGTGTCAAACCTTTGTTAGGAATTATGTGATCCTTACTAGCTGGAAGTAAGGGAGATGGGGCATGAAGTTATTTCTAGGAGTTGGAGACATACCAAATTTAGCTCACTTCTGGGCATCTTTGAAATACCTATACAAACTTGTTCCTACATAGTAACTTGCAACTTTGAATGAGAATGTGCTTGCTTATAGCAACGTGCTATATGTTCTGAATGCCCGAATTGGGAATCTGTGTCAAAACTTTGTTAGGAATTATGTGATCCTTACTAGCTGGAAGTAAGCGAGATGGGGCATGAAGTTATTTCTAGGAGTTGGACACATACAACGTTTAGCTCAGTTCTGGGCATCTTTAAAATACCTATACAAACTTGTTCCTACATAGTAACTTGCAACTTTGAATGAGAATGTGCTTGCTTACAGCAACGTGCTATATGTTCTGAATGCCCGAATTGGGAATCTGTGTCAAAACTTTGTTAGGAATTATGTGATCCTTACTAGCTGGAAGTAAGGGAGATGGGGCATGAAGTTATTTCTAGGAGTTGGACACATACAACGTTTAGCTCAGTTCTGGGCATCTTTGAAATACCTATACAAACTTGTTCCTACATAGTAACTTGCAACTTTGAATGAGAATGTGCTTGCTTACAGCAACGTGCTATATGTTGTGAATGCCCGAATTGGGAATCTGTGTCAAAACTTTGTTAGGAATTATGTGATCCTTACTAGCTGGAAGTAAGGGAGTTGGGGCATGAAGTTGTTTCTAGGAGTTGGACACATACCAAGTTTAGCTCAGTTCTGGGAATCTTTGAAATACCTATACAAACTTGTTCCTACATAGTAACTTGCAACTTTGAATGAGAATGTGCTTGCTTACAGCAACGAGCTATATGTTCTGAATGCCCGAATGGGAATCTGTGTCAAACCTTTGTTAGGAATTATGTGATCCTTACTAGCTGGAAGTAAGGGAGATGGGGCATGAAGTTATTTCTAGGAGTTGGAGTCATACCAAATTTAGCTCAGTTCTGGGCATCTTTGAAATACCTATACAAACTTGTTCCTACATAGTAACTTGCAACTTTGAATGAGAATGTGCTTGCTTACAGCAACGTGCTATATGTTCTGAATGCCCGAATTGGGAATCTGTGTCAAAACTTTGTTAGGAATTATGTGATCCTTACTAGCTGGAAGTAAGCGAGATGGGGCATGAAGATATTTCTAGGAGTTGGACACATACAACGTTTAGCTCAGTTCTGGGCATCTTTAAAATACCTATACAAACTTGTTCGTACATAGTAACTTGCAACTATGAATGAGAAGGTGCTTGCTTACAGCAACGTGCTATATGTTCTGAATGCCCGAATTGGGAATCTCTGTCAAAACTTTGTTAGGAATTATGTGATCCTTACTAGCTGGAAGTAAGGGAGTTGGGGCATAAAGTTATTTCTAGGAGTTGGACACATACCAAGTTTAGCTCAGTTCTGGGCATCTTTGAAAGTCCTATTCAAACTTGTTCCTACATAGTAACTTGCAACTTTGAATGAGAATGTGCTTTCTTACAGCAACGTGCTATATGTTCTGAATGCCCGAATTGGGAATCTGTGTCAAAACGTTGTTAGGAATTATGTGATCCTTACTAGCTGGAAGTAAGGGAGATGGGGCATGAAGTTATTTCTAGGAGTTGGACACATACCAAGTTTAGCTCAGTTCTGGGCATCTTTGAAATACCTATACAAACTTGTTCCTAAATAGTAACTTGCAACTTTGAATGAGAATGTGCTTGCTTACAGCAACGTGCTACATGTTCTGAATGCCCGAATTGGGAATCTGTGTCAAAACTTTGTTAGGAATTATGTGATCCATACTAGCTGGAAGTAAGGGAGATGGGGCATGAAGTTTTTTCTAGGAGTTGGACACATACCAAGTTTAGCTCAGTTCTGGGCATCTTTGAAATACCTATACAAACTTGTTCCTACATAGTAACTTGCAACTTTGAATGAGAATGTGCTTGCTTACAGCAACGTGCTATATGTTCTTAATGCCCGAATTGGGAATCTGTGTCAAAACTTTGTTAGGAATTATGTGATCCTTACTAGCTGGAAGTAAGGGAGTTGGGGCATGAAGTTGTTTCTAGGAGTTGGACACATACCATGTTTAGCTCAGTTCTGGGCATCTTTGAAATACCTATACAAACTTGTTCCTACATAGTAACTTGCAACTTTGAATGAGAATGTGCTTGCTTACAGCAACGTGCTATATGTTCTGAATGCCCGAATTGGGAATCGGTGTCAAAACTTTGTTAGGAATTATGTGATCCTTACTAGCTGGAAGTAAGGGAGATGGGGCATGAAGTTATTTCTAGGAGTTGGACACATACCAAGTTTAGCTCAGTTCTGGGCATCTTTGAAATACCTATACAAACTTGTTCCTACATAGTAACTTGCATCTTTGAATGAGAATGTGCTTGCTTACAGCAACGTGCTATATGTTGTGAATGCCCGAATTGGGAATCTGTGTCAAAACTTTGTTAGGAATTATGTGATCCTTACTAGCTGGAAGTAAGGGAGTTGGGGCATGAAGTTGTTTCTAGGAGTTGGACACATACCATGTTTAGCTCAGTTCTGGGAATCTTTGAAATACCTATACAAACTTGTTCCTACATAGTAACTTGCAACTTTGAATGAGAATGTGCTTGCTTACAGCAACGTGCTATATGTTCTGAATGCCCGAATGGGAATCTGTGTCACAACTTTGTTAGGAATTATGTGATCCTTACTAGCTGGAAGTAAGGGAGATGGGGCATGAAGTTATTTCTAGGAGTTGGAGACATACCAAGTTTAGCTCAGTTCTGGGCATCTTTGAAATACCTATACAAACTTGTTCCTACATAGTAACTTGCAACTTTGAATGAGAATGTGCTTGCTTACAGCAACGTGCTATATGTTCTGAATGCCCGAATTGGGAATCTGTGTCAAAACTTTGTTAGGAATTATGTGATCCTTACTAGCTGGAAGTAAGGGAGATGGGGCATGAAGTTATTTCTATTAGTTGGACACATACCAAGTTTAGCTCAGATCTGGGCATCTTTGAAATACCTATACAAACTTGTTCCTACATAGTAACTTGCAACTTTGAATGAGAATGTGCTTGCTTACAGCAACGTGCTACATGTTCTGAATGCCCGAATTGGGAATCTGTGTCAAAACTTTGTTAGGAATTATGTGATCCTTACTAGCTGGAAGTAAGGGAGATGGGGCATGAAGTTATTTCTAGGAGTTGGACACATACCAAGTTTAGCTCAGTTCTGGGCATCTTTGAAATACCTATACAAACTTGTTCCTACATAGTAACTTGCAACTTTGAATGAGAATGTGCTTGCATACAGCAACGTGCTATATGTTCTGAATGCCCGAATAGGGAATCTGTGTCAAAATTTTGTTAGGAATTATGTGATCCTTACTAGCTGGAAGTAAGTGAGATGGGGCATGAAGTTATTTCTAGGAGTTGGACACATACCAAGTTTAGCTCAGTTCTGGGCATCTTTGAAATACCTATACAAACTTGTTCCTACATAGTAACTTGCAACTTTGAATGAGAATGTGCTTGCTTACAGCAACGTGCTATATGTTCTGAATGCCCGAATTGGGAATCTGTGTCAAAACTTTGTTAGGAATTATGTGATCCTTACAAGCTGGAAGTAAGGGAGTTGGGGCATGAAGTTGTTTCTAGGAGTTGGACACATACCATGTTTAGCTCAGTTCTGGGCATCTTTGAAATACCTATACAAACTTGTTCCTACATAGTAACTTGCAACTTTGAATGAGAATGTGCTTGCTTACAGCAACGTGCTATATGTTCTGAATGCCCGAATTGGGAATCTGTGTCAAAACTTTGTTAGGAATTATGTGATCCTTACTAGCTGGAAGTAAGGGAGATGGGGCATGAAGTTATTTCTAGGAGTTGGACACATACCAAGTTTAGCTCAGTTCTGGGCATCTTTGAAATACCTATACAAACTTGTTCCTACATAGTAACTTGCAACTTTGAATGAGAATGTGCTTGCTTACAGCAACGTGCTATATGTTCTGAATGCCCGAATTGGGAATCTGTGTCAAAACTTTGTTAGGAATTATGTGATCCTTACTAGCTGGAAGTAAGGGAGATGGGGCATGAAGTTATTTCTAGGAGTTGGACACAACCCAAGTTTAGCTCAGTTCTGGGCATCTTTGAAATACCTATACAAACTTGTTCCTACATAGTAACTTGCATCTTTGAATGAGAATGTGCTTGCTTACAGCAACGTGCTATATGTTCTGAATGCCCGAATTGGGAATCTGTGTCAAAACTTTGTTAGGAATTATGTGATCCTTACTAGCTGGAAGTAAGCGAGATGGGGCATGAAGTTATTTCTAGGAGTTGGACACATACCAAGTTTAGCTCAGTTCTGGGCATCTTTGAAATACCTATACAAACTTGTTCCTACATAGTAACTTGCATCTTTGAATGAGAATGTGCTTGCTTACAGCAACGTGCTATATGTTGTGAATGCCCGAATTGGGAATCTGTGTCAAAACTTTGTTAGGAATTATGTGATCCTTACTAGCTGGAAGTAAGGGAGTAGTGGCATAAAGTTATTTCTAGGAGTTGGACACATACCAAGTTTAGCTCAGTTCTGGGCATCTTTGAAATACCTATACAAACTTGTTCCTACATAGTAACTTGCAACTTTGAATGAGAATGTGCTTGCTTACAGCAACGTGCTATATGTTCTGAATGCCCGAATTGGGAATCTGTGTCAAAACTTTGTTAGGAATTATGTGATCCTTACTAGCTGGAAGTAAGGGAGATGGGGCATGAAGTTATTTCTATGAGTTGGACACATACCAAGTTTAGCTCAGTTCTGGGCATCTTTGAAATACCTATACAAACTTGTTCCTACATAGTAACTTGCAACTTTGAATGAGAATGTGCTTGCTTACAGCAACGTGCTATATGTTGTGAATGCCCGAATTGGGAATCTGTGTCAAAACTTTGTTAGGAATTATGTGATCCTTACTAGCTGGAAGTAAGGGAGTTGGGGCATGAAGTTGTTTCTAGGAGTTGGACACATACCATGTATAGCTCAGTTCTGGGCATCTTTGAAATACCTATACAAACTTGTTCCTACATAGTAACTTGCAACTTTGAATGAGAATGTGCTTGCTTACAGCAACGTGCTATATGTTCTGAATGCCCGAATTGGGAATCTGTGTCAAAACTTTGTTAGGAATTATGTGATCCTTACTAGCTGGAAGTAAGGGAGATGGGGCATGAAGTTATTTCTAGGAGTTGGACACATACCAAGTTTAGCTCAGTTCTGGGCATCTTTGAAATACCTATACAAACTTGTTCCTACATAGTAACTTGCAACTTTGAATGAGAAAGTGCTTGCTTACAGCAACGTGCTATATGTTGTGAATGCCCGAATTGGGAATCTGTGTCAAAACTTTGTTAGGAATTATGTGATCCTTACTAGCTGGAAGTAAGGGAGATGGGGCATGAAGTTATTTCTAGGAGTTGGACACATACCAAGTTTAGCTCAGTTCTGGGCATCTTTGAAATACCTATACAAACTTGTTCCTACATAGTAACTTGCATCTTTGAATGAGAATGTGCTTGCTTACAGCAACGTGCTATATGTTCTGAATGCCCGAATTGGGAATCTGTGTCAAAACTTTGTTAGGAATTATGTGATCCTTACTAGCTGGAAGTAAGCGAGATGGGGCATGAAGTTATTTCTAGGAGTTGGACACATACCAAGTTTAGCTCAGTTCTGGGCATCTTTGAAATACCTATACAAACTTGTTCCTACATAGTAACTTGCATCTTTGAATGAGAATGTGCTTGCTTACAGCAACGTGCTATATGTTCTGAATGCCCGAATTGTGAATCTGTGTCAAAACTTTGTTAGGAATATTGTGATCCTTACTAGCTGGAAGTAAGGGAGTTGGGGCATGAAGTTATTTCTAGGAGTTGGACACATACCAAGTTTAGCTCAGTTCTGGGCATCTTTGAAATACCTATACAAACTTGTTCCTACATAGTAACTTGCAACTTTGAATGAGAATGTGCTTGCTTACAGCAACGTGCTATATGTTCTGAATGCCCGAATTGGGAATCTGTGTCAAAACTTTGTTAGGAATTATGTGATCCTTACTAGCTGGAATTAAGGGAGTTGGGGCAGGATGTTATTTCTAGGAGTTGGACACATACCAAGTTTAGCTCAGTTCTGGGCATCTTTGAAAGTCCTATTCAAACTTGTTCCTACATAGTAACTTGCAACTTTGAATGAGAATGTGCTTTCTTACAGCAACGTGCTATATGTTCTGAATGCCCGAATTGGGAATCTGTGTCAAAACGTTGTTAGGAATTATGTGATCCTTACTAGCTGGAAGTAAGGGAGTTGGGGCATGAAGTTGTTTCTAGGAGTTGGACACATACCAAGTTTAGCTCAGTTCTGGGCATCTTTGAAATACCTATACAAACTTGTTCCTACATAGTAACTTGCAACTTTGAATGAGAATGTGCTTGCTTAGAGCAACGTGCTATATGTTGTGAATGCCCGAATTGGGAATCTGTGTCAAAACTTTGTTAGGAATTATGTGATCCTTACTAGCTGGAAGTAAGGGAGTAGTGGCATAAAGTTATTTCTAGGAGTTGGACACATACCAAGTTTAGCTCAGTTCTGGGCATCTTTGAAATACCTATACAAACTTGTTCCTACATAGTAACTTGCAACTTTGAATGAGAATGTGCTTGCTTACAGCAACGTGCTATATGTTCTGAATGCCCGAATTGGGAATCTCTGTCAAAACTTTGTTAGGAATTATGTGATCCTTACTAGCTGGAAGTAAGGGAGTTGGGGCATGAAGTTATTTCTAGGAGTTGGACACATACCAAGTTGAGCTCAGTTCTGGGCATCTTTGAAAGTCCTATTCAAACTT